>NW_017728911.1:713944-720361 GCF_001723895.1 Crocodylus porosus | reverse complement strand
AAGTCCAGGAAGACTATGTCCACTGCTACCCCTGCATCTAAGGATTTGATGACCTGGTCATAGAAGGCCACCAGGTTGGTCTGACAGGACCTGCCACTAATGAACCTGTGTTGGTTGCCCCTAAGCATGCAGTCCCCTGCTGGCCCTCCTGGATATGAGCCAGAATAATTTTCTCAAAAAGCTTGCCCAGGATCGAGGTAAGATTAACTGGCCTACAGTTTCCCAGGCCCTCCTTCCTCCCTTTTTTGAAGATGGGAACCATGTTGGCCCTCTTCCAGTCCTCTGGCACCACACCAGAGCACCGCAAGTGCTCATACAGCTGTGCCAGGGGTCCTGCAATGACCTCAGCCAATTCCCTCAGCACTTGGGGGTGGAGATCATCCGGACCGTCTGACATGAATGCATCCAGTCCCGCCAGCAGTTCCCTGACTAGATCCTCACTGACCTTTGGCCTGGGTGCGCCTCCCCTGGGGCCTGAGGGGGGCTGGGGGCAGGGTGGCTGTTCTGGTTCCTGCTCAGGAAAATGGAGGCAAAGAAATCGTTAAATATGTTGGCTTTGTCGTGTGGTGTGACGACCAAATTTCCTAACGTGTCCTGCAGGGGCCCCATGTTACCTAGAACCTTCTTTTTACCCCCTATGTATTTAAAAAAGGACTTCTTCTTGTCCTTGATCCGGGAAGCTAGTCCCAGTCCCATCTTCGCCTTGGCCATCCTGACTGCCCCCCTGCATCCCCAAGCATCTGCAGTATAGTCCACCCTGGGGAAGGCCCCTCCCTGCCATTAGGTCTGTGCCTTCCTTTTAGCTAAGAGACATTCCTGGATGCTTTTGGTGAGCCATGGGGGCTCGTGTGCCCTCCTGCTCCCTTTGATCTGTTCACACAGGTTCACACAGTTGAACTCAGATTAATTTGAAATCATCCCTATTAAATCAGGAGGACTTTCTATAACAATTCAGTCATGTTACCTGGGCTGTTTCTTAGCAAGGAAACCCAACATGCACAGAACGTCGACCATAACAATTACTGCTGGAAAGACTCTTTATATGGCCCAATAGCCTCTGGGTAAGGTTGTGATTTAAGCGGGAGCTCAGGGGGGCTGAGCTCCCCATAAGAGACAAGAGCCCCCCCATAAGATTTTAAAATCATAACCTGGGGGTCTCCGATTGGATTGTTCCTTCACTTAGGTGGACTTGTTAATCAATGGAACAGTTTAATTTTTTTGCAGACCCCCCCCAGAGTCAAAGTATAATTCAAGCCCTTCCCTGGGTCACCCACAAAACCAGTCGCAAGCCATTAAAACCAATTGCAATCTGTACTTTTTTTCTTCTGCCCTTTGTCAGTCATCTTGTCTATTCACCTTACAAATTCCGGCATGGGAACTGCCTCAGTGGCATTCTCAGAGCCTGGGCTGGGATCTCTGCGGCCACATCAGGGCTACTGATCATAACAACTATGTTATGTCTTGTATGAGAGCAGGACTCTTGTTCTACCTCATCTCCCAACACTGTATCCAATCTACTCCTCCAACTAAACACAGTCTCTATATGCATAACAGTCTGTATTACTGCACTGTGCTCAAAACACATGTATGCTTTTGGATCTACCCATTCACACCACTAACAATACACTCTAAGGGGGGACTTGTCTTAGAGAAGAAACCAGGTCTGGTGTGCATGGTGAAATCTGCAGTGAAACAGATGTCTGAGTGTTTCCTGTTGTTACATCGAGCTGGTTCTTGCCGTACCAGGGAAAAGCCTCTACCTCTATCTCAGAGTAGCACGCTGCACATGGCTCTGACAGAAATGCTCAGACATTGCTGGAGCCCCCAGTTGCATCTCTGTCACTTCAAGCGTCCGCTGGAACATCACACAGACGCTGGGTGCCTCCCCTGTGGCCTTGTGGCAGTCCTTGTTGGGGCCGAGGTGGACTGAGTGGATTCCAACTACCAATGGAAAGGGAGAAGCATACATGTGTGATGTAGTACCCATGGCTACACTTTCATTGCTCTGATGTCACAGTTAAGGTTGTGTTCTGTTTATGCTCATGTAAAAAATAAATGTATTTGCCTCAAACAGTCGCTGCATACTTTCAGAGAAATTAGCTGAGGTGTTTGAGAAACAAAAAACCAGCTATTTATTTTTTAAATTCTAATCCAGTGGTTTCCAACCTTTTTTCATTTGTGGACCCCTAAAAAAATTCAAATAGAGGTGTGGACCCCTTTGAATTGGGAATCCACATACTTTTGATTGATAATAGTCATATTTTGCAGACCACTTAGACGTAGTCTGTGGATCCCAAGGGTCCACAGACCACAGGCTGAAAACCACTGTTCTAATCCATTCAAAATTAGCCCCCAAAATGTCTTATTCTAAGTCTCCTGGTTTTTTAATTCCACTAATTTAAAAACTGCAAACTGTGGAAAGTCAGAAAGTAAGTGCTTGGTGTGCTGCTTGGAGTTATATCATTATTTTATCAGTTAAAACAGTAAAAAATGCTGAATGTTCTTAATCACAACTGAATCACTAAGTGTCATGGTGGCCTGACAGGGGACAAGATGCATGCTGGCCCAGAATCTCTCCAGCATAACAGAAGAGATGTTCTTCTTGTCAAAGAACCAGGATATCTTCCTAAAATGGTTTCATGACAGTCAGGACCTTTGACAAAGTGGCTGTTCTTGAAGACCAGACCCTATTTGAAACTGTTCAGGGGCTCCTGATGTAGCTGAAGATTTTAATGAAGAACAAGATCTGGGATAGTCCATTTGTTTAACAAAGATCTTCCCGTCTCTTGAAAAAGCCAATACTATGTCAAAGATTGTGCTCACCTGGTTATAATGTCTGGCTGATTCAGGCTATGAGAGCCAGCTGAACAGGTTAATGGAGATGAGGATCTTTGACTTGGCAGTGGCACTTTTCATGCAGAACAGAGGGAATGCACTCTCTAGGCTTGGGAATGCAAAAGCCTAGTGTTGTGTGAGAGATCAGATTGCTCTCCAAAACCTAAAACCTAAAATGCCAGGAAATTCAAAATGAAGGCTTGAAACAGTACATAACCTATGTTCCTACACCCACAGATGCCCATCACTCTTAATACAACCTCCATCTACTCCAAAGAGTGCACAATATCTTTAACTCTGCCCACGTGCGATACCAGTCTTCCAGCATCTCCTTCTGCATACTGCCAGAAAGGGCACTGGTGTGCTGGAGGTCTCTGGGCTGTAATGGAAGTGCCTGACATGGAGAGTACAATCTGAGTGCTCCAGTTTTTGGATAGCCAGTCTGAGACAGGTCTGATTTACATAAATCTTCATTATCCACAAGTTCTTGTGACACTGAAACCTGAGGTTGCTCCACTGCCCTAAGAATCAATCATCCTTCTGGTGTTTCAAGTTACACCCCCAAAAATGGAGGCAACTCAGATTCACATCCGCTGGTGAACATGTACCTCTCAGTAATGTGCACAAAGTCAGTGGCAGAGCTGGGGTTACAACATGGGGCTAAAGCCAGCTGGCTAATGGGAAAACAGAGTAGTGAGTTTGGAAGGGAATTCTGTTTGCCCACATCCACCTCTTTACTGGGCACGGGGTCCAAAGTTGTTTCTTGGCCATTTTGTATTTGAGACCCATCACTAAAAGGGGAATTTCAGGCATGTTGCAGATAGTTGCTTAATCACAGAAAAAATCAATTCTGTCATAAGGCTCACTCTCTCTAGGGCAGCGGAGGAAGCAGATGATAAGGGTTAGGTCTCCTAGTCAGAGAGCAGAGCCCTTCCCTTACAGTACAGGTCAAGGGATCTCAGACTCTCTGGATCACAGTTTTTATATAAAGATTGTCCCCTGGTCACCAACCCTCGTATTTATTATTTCATACCTCACCTCCTTTGACGCCACAGCTCAGCAGTCCCCCGCCCCTCCCATTCATGCTCAGAGTTGACCTTCACTCTCGACGCCATGGCCCTCACTTCCATTCCTGCTCATGACTTTTCCAACCACCTCCCTTTCCACTGACAATAGCAGAACACCCCTGTGCCAACTGCTTATGTGGAAGAGGGATATCAGGAAGGTGCTGAGTGGATCATTGCTCTTTGTGTTGCTATGAGTGGTTGGAAGAAAGAAGGAAAAGACACCCTCTGTGCAGCACAGCTTGAGAGTCTCTGGCTTAGGGGAACAGGTCCCTAATAGGTAATGACAAATCAGCTGTTGATGTGTTTTGGAGCACGGGCTAAGATTTGTTCATAAAAGCTAATGATTGAACAACAGATTAATTCCTTCAAAGCACAATGTGCGTGTGGACAAGTCACCAGCTGATAAATGGTCTCTAACCAGAGAATACAGTTTGCAGTGACCAACTGGAGCATCTCCTTATAGGGTTTTCTCACTACCACCCGCAAGCTTAGCCTGCTGGACCCCTCCATGGTCTTGGCAAAAGCTTAGGCAATTATAGACAACAAGTGCCATCTAAGAAACCAGAGGACAGGAAGCAAACTGTGAAGTGGAGACTTTGCTGATATTATGCATGGTGCTCTCCAGGGGTGTCTGCTTGCAAGAGAACTGAGGACCAGAAGTCAACCAGGTCTGCTGGCACGAGAACCTGTAGGAGAACAGGACAGTGGTGTTTCACCCTCTTTGGGCAAAGGAGGATTGTGGAGGTTCAAATGCACTCGTGGTAGGCTCAGTGCATTCACAGGCATCCCAGGTAACTTGAGGGGTTGCTTGGGGCTTTTGGCCACCTGAAGCCACTGTGGCAAACTAAATGGAATAGAAAACTACATGATAGGCAGGTTAGAAGATGCCAGGACATGATTGTTAACTGGCTTTGACCTTCCCCCTCCTCAAGTGGTAAATAACAGAAGCCAGTCTCTTCTGTATTTAGACATTAGAGTCTGTAGGGGGAGGTCGAGATGGGTTGGATCCAGACATCAGACTCAAGTATTTGTGTTACTGGACCGAGGCCTGGATTTCACTGACGCAAAGGGAACGGTTATGTTTGTTCCTTAGTAAAACTACATGTTCAGGCTAGGGTGGAGGGTTAGGGCAACACTGGATGCTAGTGCTACAAGCCAGCTCTACAAACAAAGACTGCCCAGTGACCCAAGGGTGTATGGAGGCACCAGGACATGTTGTTGGATGCTTCCTTTTGGACTGTTTGCAATCCCGTGTCCCCAACACACACACACACTATTAATTATTCACAGTCGCACAGAAATAAATAAGTGCTTTTTTCCTGTAAAAGCCCCTTCCCTCCTTGGGGGTTTGAGTTCCATCTTTATTGCATGTTTCATTATGACACAAATAATCACTATCAACATTCACAAGCTGCACAAAGGAAACCCCACTTGTGTACAGACCATGTGCTGGGAAGGCAGGCAGTACCAGCACATGGATGTGAGACAAGCCACTTACATTCCCCTGCACTTACAGGGTGTCCAGGCAGCTAGTCATCCTTGCCTCTTTTAAATATCGATTTCTCCTCCTTGTCACTCTTGCTCTCTCCCCTTGCCCTCCCACCCCATCCCCAGAGCCAGAACTGGGAACACTAGGAAGGTGAGAATGGCTTCGGGGAGGGCTGTGTAAAAAGCTGGATCAGCCACCACTTGGCCCTGCCCTCCCACTGTATCCTGCTGGCTGGCCAAAGTGGAAGTCCAGCTCTCTCGGATGTGCCATGGAAAGAGGTGGACAGATGCAGGTGCTTCTTGGTAGAGCAGGGCCACAGAAACAGGGGTTCAGTCATGACCCCAACCCTGAGCAAATGCAACTGCTAAAATCCAGGCATTGGATCTGGGTTGTTTTTTTTGTTGGTTTTGTGTGTGGCAATGCTCTGTCGAGATGCTCACAACCCAGGGATCTTATCTGTGGTTGGAGTAAGAGCATTTACTGCTCCCTCTTTCCCGTGTCTGATGTAAAGGCAGAGCAGCAACTAGACCTTTACATGCAGGCGGCTGAGCCAAGCGAGGGCAGCAGGGGCAGCAGAGTATCCTGCATTTGATGAAGGGGCTGGGGGGAGGGTGCGGGTGCGTGTGCAGGTGCGAGCGGGTGAGGCTCTGCCCGGGGGCCGCGCCCTCCGCCTCCCGAGCCGGCGCCGGCCCGCTCTTCCCCGGCCGGGCGGCGCGCGCATCCCACCAGCCCGGTGCTCGGCGCGCGGCGAAGGCCGCCTGGCCCTTTAAAAAAGTTCAGCGAAGTTTCCAAAGTTTTTTCGCGGAAAAAAAAAAGCGCGGGGGCGGGAGCGGGGGAGCAGCTGGCGGCTGGGATTGGCTGCGGGCTGCTCCGGGAGGCTGTGATGCAGGGCGAGGGGCCGGCCTGACCCCCCCGCCGCCCGGGGGCTGGGAGAGCTGCTGCTTTTCTTCTCCCCGCAAGTGCCGTTGATGAGCGGGTCGGGACGGCGCTGGGCTGCGCTCGGGCCCGGCAGCTGCGGCTGGTTGG
>NW_017728911.1:709971-713844 GCF_001723895.1 Crocodylus porosus | reverse complement strand
GCAGGCAAGGACTGAGCGAGGAGGGAGAGGTCGGAAGAGGGGAGCGGAAAGAGCAGCCCCTCGTCCCGTGCGGGCTCTGCACACAGACGGTCCCGAGGAGCCGGGCGAGCCCGCTCTGCCCCGCCGCCCCCACCATGAGCAGCCTCAACAAGGAGGGCGAGCACAGCAGCAGTAGCACCAGCATCGAGGAGGAGGTAGGGGCTGGCCCTGGCCTCTTCCCGAGCAGCCGGGTTGGGTCCTGGGGGCTCGGGGGTCCCGGAGGAGGGGCAGAGCCCAGCGCTTGGCTGCGCTGGCGTTGGGGTGTGGGCTGCCCTGTGGCTCCCTGGCCTGTCTCCAGCTTGACTCGGGCTCCTCCTGCCACTGTTGTGGGGTGCTGGGGTGGGAGGTGTGAAGGATGGAGGCGCCCCCACATCTGCCTGCTGTGCAGAGGTGCCCTGGGATGCAGAAGCCCTGCAGGCGGCATGTCTGGGCTGGGGAGCTGGACCTGGAAGGGCCTAACTAAGAGGACAACAGGCAAGGAGGAAGAAAAGAAAATCCTAAACTTTTTCTAAGCATCTCTTGTGCAGGCGGCTCACGGCGCAGAGCGAAGCTGCTCCAAGTTTTGTGGGACTTGTGCGGCGTGCCCAGCTCTCAGTGGGGGGATGAAATGTTTGTCTTCAGGCTTGGCACCACGGGTGGGCTTGTGGGTTCCTCCCCCCCCCTTAATGCTAGCTTCTCTCTGGCTCACAGAGAAACTAGGGGAAAGCAGGCTGTCTTGGCAGGCAAGCAAACTCCTTGCTCAACTCTCAGGCCCAGCAGTCTCTCTGTTGCCTTCCTACGGGACAGAGTGACTACCTGCAGTAGTGAAAAGATGCTACTTGTGTCTGTACTGCAGGGGACTCTCCCTGGGTGGCTGGCCAAGGGTCTACTGCACAGCCCCTCTTGAGAAGAAGGGTAAACACCCCTTCTCTCTACCTGGTCACCTGTGGTCTCCAGTGAGGGAAACGTGGGGGGAACTTTGAATGCCACCAAATTACCCCAGTCCCATCACCATCAGTGTGGGCTCTGAAGTGCCACCCTTAATGGGTGCCTGGTTTACCTGCCTTTGTCGTGCAAGGATTCTTGGCATGTGATGGGGCCAGTACAGTGCTTTGAATGTGGCATCCTGTTCACCTGGGAACACGCTGAGACTTTCCCAGCCCTGGTGGCTTTTCTTGTAGACCAGGCTGAGAGGTCTGGAAACATCTGACCTGTGATGTGGCTTTTCTCCCTCCTGCCCCACCCCACTGCCTTGACCCTGGTGAGGGGGAATCTGCTGGTCGGGTGTACGATGGTGCTAGTGCTCTGTTGATGGAGGTGGGGGGGCGGGTTTCGGGTGCCTACTCCTACTCCAGACTGGGTGCCAAAGCTCCCATGACTCAAAGGACCCCCTTGCCCTGCAGGCTTTCCAAGACCTGGAACTTGTGTGGATGTCCAGGCTGCCTCTGTTTGCTGAGATGTAAGCATGCATTTGGCTGTGTATATATCGGAGACTGTGAGCTTTACAGCAGCTCCTTTGGATGAGACAGTGCTGTATATGGGAGGGATGTCAAGTTTGCTGCTCTTCTTCCCTGATTCTCTTGGGTGGACTCTACCTAGTTCTGTGCCACACCAAGCAGTTGGTGACGGTGACTGTTCCAGTCCTGTGTGGGGGCAGAGAGGTTGAATTGAGGCATTGTTCCCCTGCATGTAACCTGTTCAGCACAGCTGGGTTGCTGCACTGTTCCTGCTTCCACGTAGCTATGTGCTGCGGGTGGTGGGAGAGCTCCTGCTGGCTGCCGTAGCGTCCACCTCTACCTGAATGTCGGTCTCTTCCTCTGGGAATTGCTGGTAATGGCTGTCCGTGCCCTCCTGAATTTTTGTCCCGTTCCAAGGAGTCTCTGAAGAAAGCAGGAAGATGGTGGTCTTCCATGTGCAGTCTGAACTGTTCTTTGCGCATCGCCATGGGAATGCGGCGAGGCAGTGTTCTCCATCTTTCACACAAGATGCTTTTCTTCCCTCCCCCTCCTAGAGAGTCGTGTAGCAGGGCTGGTGCAGAATGGTGGCCATGTTCTTTTTCCACCCTGGGGCGTTGGGCAAATGATCCCTGCGTATAGGTAGTGTGTGCTGCTGTCTGGATCAGTATAATCCTCCGAGGTGCTCTGTTCAACGTAGAATTGCTTGGTGGGGGCTATGAGAAGTCACAATGCTGCTTGTAGAGCAGCTTGGATGTGTTAGCGGTGAGCGGAGTGAAATGGAGTCCAGCAGTCAATGATGGATGACACCTGCTCTTTCTTCTGAATTTTCTATTTCTAGGTAGAGAATCTTCTTTTCTGGCGACACCCTCTATAGCGCATGGCATACAAGAGATCTGATGGTGGGGGAGCAGTGACACTGCACAGCACACATGCCGTGTCTAGTGAGCTGACTGAATTACGGGTTTCTTTCTTCCTGGGGGGCACTTCCTTTTATGCACACCCCTGTAGGTCAACAGAGAATAGGCACATCTGGTTAATGTTCTCCTGATGCAGGAAGAAGTGCTAATAGAAAATACCAGTCCAGGAGGAATGGTACCCAGCACCTTAATTTGACTACTCATTGGCCTGCAAAGCCCCACAGGAAAATCCATGATGCTCCAGCCCAGTGTGCCAGGTCACAGAACTGGCAAAACCTAATTCTATTTTGGCAGCTGCTGCTGGGTGTACCCTGTAGCTTGCTAACAAGCATTGTAAAAAGTAATTTTTGCAAAACTGGACATCTTTTTAACGTCACTTCTCAGTGCTGCCTCTGCTGAGGGTTGTGTAGCTCTCAATCAGTGGAGTGGGCACTAGGAAGCCCAGTGTCCTTCTAATACCATTTGCACTGTGACAACATTCTTTTGCAGTGTGAGAAATCAGGGAAGTTTGGTTCATCCAAAAGTGACAATGGAGGCTAGAACAGGGCTGGCTGCTTTTGGAGAAGACTAGCATCTACAGTGGGCTCGAGCATGTGTCTCTGGGGAGGGATAGAGCTGGCAAGTGAGAATAAAACTGTTGCCCCTTCCATTTTGATTGGGTACAAGTGTGGCCAGTCTGCAGTTGTTGGTGTATAGGAAACTGCAGGGTAGGGTATAGCTGTACCATCAAAGACTCAAAGTAAACCAAAATGGCTTTGATCAATGGCCACAGTGTTTATAGTGGGTCTCTTCTGCTGTCCTTGTTTGGAGCAGTGTCATTGAGGTATTGATGGGTGGGTCATACCTGCTAAGCATTTCCTGTAATTCTACACAGAGGCATGGGGAGAAGAGGCATCTTGGGTGTAAAGGCTTATTCCAGGATGGAGCCCTGCCTTATGGAAAAAGGGCAGAACTGCAGCGGATGCAGGGTAGCCTCTCAAGCCAGGTGTGTGCCTTAGATTGCAGCCCTTCTACCAGGGTTTTGGTCTTTCTCTTCTGTACTGGTGTCTTTAAAAGGATCACCTTGGGTGACTTCCCTTCTCCCACTCCCCCACCCAGCCTTCCATTCCTTGGTTGTCATCTCTTTTCAATGTATGTGTGAGATTACACATACAGGAAATAAATGAATTGCAGAGTAATTTGTTTTGCTGCTGTCTTAATGGTGTTTCATGGAACACTCTGGGACGGAAATAAGTGACTTGAACTGGTGATGGTTTGTTGGGGGAACTTAAACTCTTTCAATGCAGAGTCACTCGGCTGCAAGTTTGGCAGCAAGGACGGGGCCTCTTCCTCTGTACCACATCTAATGCTTCTGCCTTCTATGCTGCCCTGTCCTGAAACAGCTTTGCTGTTCTTGATGTGCCCCTGATTTAGTGTCTTTCTAGACCTGCCTCTGCACTGGCCGGCTTGGTCTGCTCCTGTTGTTCTGAAAACTTTTTTTT
>NW_017728911.1:696014-709871 GCF_001723895.1 Crocodylus porosus | reverse complement strand
CCCGCCTGCCCCTTGATCTCTTCCCAGATGCAGTGCTTTTTGTGGTTCCCAAACTTGGCCTCTCTGTCTGTCTAATCTCTAGGTCCCTAGCTCTCACAGCACTTCCTGATTAGTGAAATCTGCAAATGATAGGAATGTGCCTCTTGCTGCCGCCCCCCCAGTCACTAATAGAAATGTTAAATACTCGGGATGCAACATCAGCCCTGTTCTATTTCTCTAGACACCTTCTTCCTCTTCCCCCAGCAACCCAAAACTGATACATGACCACTTATCATTATCTTTTGTTTACAATTCTTAAACCAGTCGTCAATTCACATGACGGCCTATGTATGCAGGGTATTCTGAACGAACGTGGAGTGTGAGGGGGAGACTGCACCAAATGCTTTGCCCATGTGCGAATATTGTATCTACAGCCTTCCCTGGAAACCTTCATTTCAGTCTTGGTATATGAGCTGCTTTAGCCAGAAGTTTGCTTAACTGTGTGCATGTGCGTAGGCTCATGCTTCTTATTTATATTACAACAAGGATCTCTGTCCGAATGAACATCCCCACTGGTAAGTGTTGGACAAATGGAACCAAAACAGTCCCTCCCCTGTCACTGTCTTCCTTCCTCCCCCAACACTGCTCGGGATTCAGTAACTCCTTAAATGTCAGTCCAGTTCCCCCAGCAGTGCCTGCTAGCAGGTTCAGAGGCACCTGTGGAGGTACTTTTAAACGGGCAAATCCAAAAGATAAGGGCCACAGGGGCATGTGAGATCCAGGCTCAGGGGAGAAGTGATGAGTCTGCCTGCTCTGGCCTGGCCTGGCCTGCCCCTGTCTGAGACACCTATTTCAAAAGTCTCTCACTAGAAGTGGAGCCCACTTCCCAAACTGGCTCTGCGTTTACTGGAAAAATGGTTGGGCTTAGCTGGGATGTTTTGCCTTGCCTCGGCTACTTCCCAGCCACGATGGAAAATGGGTTGTCAGAAGAATGACCCCAAATTCTAACTTCTCCCCAGCCATGGAGGGTGCAGATGGCTTTCAGTAGGCTTTACTCTGTTCACACCACATCTGAGGAGTACCTTATGCAACTGTGCTGGCCATCTCTTGTCCCTGGTAATCTGCCCTCTTGGGAGTCGGCTGCCTTTTTTGCTCTTCCTAAGAAGCCTTCTCTAAAAGTAGATTCAAATCTAATGACCCTGTACTGCTGCATCCTGACAGTGACCCTCCTCCTTACAATGCAGTGCTTGAGTAGCTAGCGGTTGTGGATAACAAGCTTGTCTTAATTACTTCCTTCCGAGCAGCACAGAATGGTGGTCCCATTGTATTTCTGGCTCTTGTCTACCTCCTCTGGGTTATAAAGGCATGACTTGGAGTATCTTTTTTTTTTATGTTTGGCTGTGCTGGCTTATCCAATAGATGCGTATCTACAATCTCAATTAAATGCAGTGGTATTGAGCGCACAGAAGCAATCATCTACAAATTTTTTTTTCATGGTTTGCCTATGAACATGCCCCTTTTGGTTTCCAGGCTTTTTGCTTCCTTTCCCCCCAACAGTCTACCAAATACCACTGCCTGCACACAGTAGTGTTGCCAAATCTAAAGTGACCTCTCAGTTGTGTTAATCCAGTTACTAGTTTTACACATCCCTATGACTCTGACAGTACTCTTTCCTGATTCTCTTTTGTACTTCTATTGTCTGTAGATATTCTCAGGTATGTCACAATCATTAGATGTAAGGGGGCTCTAATTTCATGTGGCCCCCCCAAGATGGGTCTTCTAGTAAAGCCTAGCCTTGGGAACAGTCTCTTCTAGCAAAAGCTACATCCTACTTGCTAGAAAAATCAGAAGTCCCATGCTTGGGTTCTTCCAAATAAAGGAAGCCTATTCTTTGCTTGCATGCATTTTAAACCAATTGAGAGTGGGAACATAAAGCTACTGTTTCCTCACACCTGTCCTAGTCCTGATCATGCAAGCACCATCTCTGCTGAAGCAAAATGCTCCTATCAGTCCTACTGCTGGAAGGTGTCTTAAGCAGTAGAGTACTTTTTTACAACCCCCCCGCCCCAGTACATCATTCTTCATCAACAGCTCTACAGGTTGGAGGTGCAAAGCCCCTTATTGTCAACTCAATGGGGAATACACTTGGATTCTAAGATGCTTATGTATTTGTTCCTAATCCCATGTCTAGGATTTTGTTGTCAATTTGGAGACCAACAAGCTAGGTCTGTCTAGTACTGGAAAGTACTAGATGCCTCTGAGGAAGGTGCAGGAATAACTTGCAAAGGAGTTATTCCATTATAGGGATATCTTTTTCCCTAACTTACATCAGCCAGGGGGTGGGTCACCCTAAAGCGGGAAAGCTTAGATCATCAAAGATACTGGTGTCCTACCTCATGGCTGTTCTTAGTCACTTCTTGACAAGGAGTTTGTCTCTGCATCTTTGTGACCAACTGTGAGGCAACCTCCCACTGCTATAAACCACTGGGAACTTCTGGCCTACTTCTTGCTCTGTTCTAGCCAGTTAGTTGTTTTAATCTTAAATTTCTTTGTGGGTTAACAGTATATGCTTAACAGTTTGGAGTTTCTTATAGTTTTATTGGATTAATCTACATTGAATGAATGCTCATGCGAGAGCTAAAATCTAAAGTGCTCTCCCTCAAAGATGGTAATGCCTGGTTTGGCCTAAGGCTGTCTGTAATCAGAAACTACACACCAATGGTCACTCTTGCCTTGCAGATATTATGGAAACCAATCTCCTTGCTAAGTAAAAAACAATTTGTATGCTGTGCTATAAAGGATCTCCAGCAAATTGTTGTTCATGGAAGAATTGAATTTTGGCTTTATTAAGGATGGAGGTTTTTAGCTGGGCAAAGTTTGGTGACCTAGCATAGCATTGTGCACCTCCTTTTCCCCCCCTCCTGCCCCTGCAAACAGGCTGGAATGCAACTTTAGTGCACTGAAAAGGCACAGGGATGCCGCTTGTGGGGAAACAGGTTTTGATACTGGCTTGAGGGGAAGGGCATGTGGGATCTTAAAGTAGAAACTACTTCTCATTCCACTCAACTGGGGAGTGAAGTTCCTTCACCGGGATGGGACTTGAGATGTAGTAATTTGGGAGTCTAATAGGCTATCTGGAAAGCATCTTGGATCCTCTCTGACTCTGATTTAAGTCAACATGGCTTCCACCAGAAAGGTGGTATGATAACCAGAGACAGTTGACTTGTTCTGTGCTTGGATGGGAGACTTCAATGAAAAAATCCAAGCTGCTGCGGGAAGGGATAGATAGGCAGCGCCTGCAGTAAAAGTGCTAACTAATTACTAGGTCCTACCTTGCCAAGGAGTTACTGCATATTTTTGGTAAGAAGGCCTACCTACTTATGAGGCATAGTCTTGGTTAATAAATTAACAACTCCAGTCTAGTTAACTTTGTAGCTTGGCAAACCTAGATGCAGTGATCTTGACTTTTTGGATCCAAACTTGGATTGTGGGGTTGGTGCAGTCATCCTTACCTATGGGACAGGGCATGCCAGTGGCTGATGTAAAGCCTCTGAATGGCTTGGAATTCTGCAAATCGTTGTATGACAATGCCTGCCTCTGTGAAGATGATAGTAATGCCAGATAGAGCCACTGCCCGCAAAGGTGCTTCATAAAGGCTGATGTGGGGCAGTTCTGGCTTCCATACCAGGAAGGAGATGCCCATGCCTTGATACCCTCCTGCAGGGAGGGTGTTCTGAGCTGTTGGAGCTCTCTTTTGGAGAAGACTGCGCGACATGCTGCAGAACTGGAAAAACTAGGAGGTGAACAGAATGCAAGGACTAGGCAGCAGTGACCTGGTACATGTGCAGCAAAGACAGAAGACTGGGTATGCAGGAATTGGCCCCTGGGGCTGCTAGATGCTGCTGTAATCTACCTATTGGTGTGGAGAGCTGCTCCCCAGGTCCAAAGCTGTTCCTGGCTTTACAAATCAGTCAGGGAGGGATGGGGTTGAAGTTTGTCTTTAATTTAACATTGGGCTGTTCTGAATCTTTCTCTTGGAACAACTGCTCTAGGTCTTGAAGGATAGAAAACCACCCACGTCGGAGTAGGCTTAGTTTTTAACTTGGTTATTAACTGCCTGATGGCCCTTTCCACAAGGAGTCCAGTCCAAGGTCTGTGTTCAGATTACTAGTGTCTGGCCTCACTCCATGAGAGTGACTGGTTCCCTTCTTCCTTCCCCCTTGGATATTGCTATGGAATCCATAGCAATATGTTCCTTCACATCCTCCAGACTGCCCTTGAAGGCAGTTATATGGACTGATCTGGGAGCTGAGGAGCATGTTTCTGACCAAAGGATGGAATATAAGAAGCTGTTTTGCTAGCTGGTGGGAATGGCCTGAACTGCTCTGCAACCCTAGCTACCAGGCTTCTGTGAGCTGGTTTTTTATCCCTCAATGGGGACAATACTGAGATGAGAGGGTGGACTCCCTCAGGCCAAGTAGAAGGTCTATGCTCAGATACTGCCTGAGCGTAATGAAAGATAGGGGAACTGCATGCAACTGGCCAGTAATTCTAGACCTCGACTGGCTGCTTGGAGTGACCACAGAGGCCAGTGCTGCTGGAACGCCAATCTCTTGTTCAGCTGTATGGTCTCCAAATGGCCTGAATGCTCTGTGTAGTTCTTGGACACACCAATTGTAGCTCTCCCTGTGGTCGTCTATGAGGCAGAAGGCATGTGGCGCACAAGTTTCTGGATGAGATCTTGTCTGGATGCTGTTCTGAGTCCCTGGTGACTGTATATGGGGAGAATGTGGCAGCACAGCCTAATGCCTAACATCTGGGGCATGCCTTGTCCTTGCCAGACTCCAGGACCTCTAGATTGCTTTAGAGAAAGAGGACAATTGCAGGAGGGCCCACAAGGCTCCCAAGTATGGATGTAGGCTCAGGAGGCACAAGGAACCCTTTTTGCCACTTTCTTCAGGCAGACCTGGAACTTTCTGCAGTAAGGAGGGTGGTGGGAGTGGTGGGTTTTCGCCACTTGATGGAGCTAGTAGGGACACGCGTCATCCAACCCTTGCACAGTTGTGCTTGCCTTTGGGCTTACTGCAGGTCCTCCCTGCCCCTGGCCTGTCTTCCTGAGCTGCTGCCCTGCATATGCTTTGTTCTATTCCTCTTCCATGTTTGCATGGTCTCCTGTGCCAAGACATGGGTTGGGCACAGTTCTGGGTCTGCCCTGGTGTTTGAGGAGGATGTAGGGCCTGAATTCTCAACTAGGTTGATGGCTCTCTTGTACTGCTTCTGGCAATGGACTCCTTCCTTGCACTGGATCAGAACTAATGACATATTTAAAAGCTGGGACTCCTTTTGGCTGAAGGAAGGGACCCCACTCGGGGCCTGGGGTTGTGCTTAGGAGAGATACTTTACCACTGCTGTACCACATCAGTGTTGTATCAGAAGTCTAGGCCTGCATCTGGTATCTGAAATCCATGACTGACTACAGTGTCTTGCTGCTAGTGAAAGGGTGAAGCTACCCCTGGATGCTGACAGCCTTTGTCTACAGAGTATGTTGGGCAGGAACTTCCTCCAGAGCCCCAGGCGCATCTCCTTGGTCCTTCTGGTCCTGGCCTCTTCTGCCACCTGGAGCGACCAGCCATATACTGTGGAGAGATGAAGACCTGGATGCAGCCATCTGGAGCCACCAACCTCCTTGTCTCGGTGATCCTGGGCCCATGGCCTTGAGCAATTTAAAGGGCGGAGCTCTTCTGATGTGAAGCTCTGATTCTCCTGCAGAGAATGCTACAGGAGTGAAGTACCCCTTCCTCTGCCTGGGCCCCTGGTGCATGGGATGTATGCTACACTCAAGTCCTCCTGTCAGGAGGTTTCTGAAAGTTTTTTCCTTATGGGTTGCACTCTAGGCTGAGGCTGGGTGTGAGCAGCCTTCAGGGTGTTGGCTTCTAGACTCTTGCTGCTCCACATACCCATCTGGTCTGGGAGTCCTTGCACTGTTGCTCAAAATATCAACGGGGAGTGTCGTGATGCATCTGTCCCTTGTCCACTTCACTATGGTAGTCCCATGAGTGGGCTCTTGCTGTAAGCCTCAGTCAGGCTTTCCTTGAACTCAGATATCTGAGGCTGTAGTGTATGCTTCAGGGAGTAACCTGTTTCTTGCTGTAGCTGTGAATGGAGTTGGGCTAGTAACAGAGCAGTAGAAGCTCCCTGGTGCAGAGCTGAGCACAGTTCTCCAGCCTAGCAGGGCTTCCTTGGGTTGGGCCAATGGTACTAATCTCATGGAGCATTTTGTGGGACTTAGCCTGCTGTACCAGACTTATCTCCATCCATGTGCTTCCTGCCCTGTTGCACGGAAACAAGCATCTGTCTTCCTTTCCTGGTGAGCTGAGTGCTGTCTTCCTGCCCTGACCACAGCAGCTGGGCTAGAACCCAGTTTTAGTACAGCTCCCTGTAGCCAGATGTGCGGGGATAAAACTCCCCTGCATCCCCTTCAGCCTTTTTTGAGCTTAACTTTTCAATTAAAAAAATGGAGGGAATCCTCATTGCTCTGCTTTGTAGCCAGCACAGCTCTACTAATGGCTGCCACTAAACTGACACTGCATGGCTCCATCCCTGTCCATTGTTCCCCTCATTGGACAGGACTGCATTTTGCTTTGGCAGGGGCCTAAGCACTGGTGTGCTGCATAGGGAAGCTTGGCATAGGCTCCCTCAGTCTCCTCCATCAGTCATTCTTGTCCATGACTTGTTTAAAATTACTTTCATGCCTGGTTGGGCAAAGAGGATTGACTGTTGCAAGTCCATAAAGGCATGAGAACATGGGGCTGAGAGCATCTGACTCTCTGTGCACCAGTGGGGAGGGCAGGTTGCTGCACCACAGCTGAAGTGTACAGTCATGGGGGGCGGGGGTTAGATGGGAGAAATTCTTGCTTCATTCTCGGATACAGGTGTCCCACTCCCTCTCCACCCTCCATGTGCTACTTGTTAGAAGCTCTTCTATGTGTGCCTCTGATTTGATAGAAGTAGCCATGTTGCTTGAAGTCCAGCCATATAGACCGTCACTGATGGGTATGCAAAAACAGTGGTTGGTCACCCCTAAAAAGTAGCAGCAAATGCATCTCTGCCAGTGCATGAAGATTCTTCCCTTCCCCAACTAGTATAGTAATATCTCTAGTTATCAGATGGCTCAGTCTTCTGCAGGAACTGATTTGTTGTGGACCAGGGGTGGGCAATTATCTTAGGTGGAAGGCTGCTTGCTGAAGCCGTCTTTTGGCAAGCCATCAGGGCCTGCATGACAGGCAGCCAGGGAAGACTAAAGTTAGTTTTTAGGGGCCCCACCAGCCGGATAGAATGGCCTGGCGGGCTGCTTCCAGCCCACGGGTTGCATCCCCCCTCGATGTGGACAGACTGCTCTGAAAGAGCTTTGACTCCGGAAAGCAAATTCAGACCCTTGTCTGGGACTCTGGAGAGGAGGCGGGCTGGGGAGAACAGCGACTTCATGAGAGCACTCCGACTGCACTGCTGGGCTAGACACTAGGAATGTCTGCCCTCGCCCCCCAGAAATGCAGCCGTCTAGCTGGCTATCACATTTTGTCTTGAGCAGCTTCTGAAATATGGCTGTCGCATGCAGTGAAACCATTGGGGAAGCAGTCTCAGTAGCATGTGTCCAGGCTGGAATACTGTCCAGGCTGGAATATAGCTGAGTGGCAGGATGCTCTTGGGTGCTTTTGGAAGTTAAATGACCAGCAGAGTTGGCTCACGGCCACCAAGACGGGGTCCTGTCTATACTGACTACATCCTTTCTCCTGTAGAGAAGGCCATTTTCCTGTTTCTGAACCCAGTGGAGGCCTCTTTCTGTGATACCAAGCTGGCTAGGCATGGATGCTGCTCTGCTTGCCATTCCGTATTCAAAGATCCTTCAGTCTTGCCTTGAAGGCTCAGTCTCGGGATGAAAAAAGCAGGTTGGGCCTTATGCTGCATTTAGTCCTTGGTCTAGGACTTGCAGAGTAGCCAGTGCAGTGGTCTTGTGATGCAGTGTCCCCCAGGAATCGGTGTACCTTCCCTGTCCTGGTCCACTGAAGAGAACATGGCTTCTGTTGCTACTGCTGCAAGCTGGAGGCCAAGTGCCTGGAGGGTCCCAACACTTGGTCTTCTGAATAGTGACCTTGGGGGTCTGTCTTTGTGGTTAGGCAGGGACTGGGCTATTTTGCTGAGGAAGAGCACTGCAGTGCACTAGCATTGCTGCAACTCAAATGACCTGCCCTGAAACCTTCCTGTACCTTTTTCTGTGCTTTCCATTAGTGGGAGGACGACTTACAGGCCCTTCTTTGAGCTGAGATCATTTGGGAAATATCAATTCCCTTTCAAAGCCTTTAAAAGGGGAATACATCAGACCAGGGCTTAATGTCAGTGACAGCCTCTTCTATTAAATACAGCTTCACTTTCCATGCAGAATTTGGCCCTTCTAACATGGTGCCTAGTGGCAGGAACTTTAAGCCTCGGAGAGTACATCTTGAGCTGACAGATGAGTCTGCCAGCTAATGTAATATTTTCTAATCTTCGTGGTTAAAGTTCTAAATGTTTCTCTTCCTGCAGTCCTGTTTTGCAAGCTCCATGTTCCTTGCATTACTCGGGAGTGCCTTATAAGTCCCGGCTCCTACAGCCGACTGCATCACAACATTCCATCAGACTGTCGTCAAGTGGCCCCAGCTGCATCTCGTCCAGAGCTCCAGGCTCCGAGCTGACGCACAGTGCTGCAAACCAGCCGTGGGGGTCACGGCTGTAGTCCCCTGTGAATCGGGTGTCCCAGCTGCATGGGAGCACTGCCTGCCTTCTAATGCATGAGGGGGCTGCCCTGTCCTGCAGGTGGAGTACACGGTGTGTCTCGTCCAAAAGTGGCTGCACAGCTATGTTTATAGCAGATCGTTATCACTCTTTTTTGGAGGCGGTTTTCCAAGAAAACCTCTCCAGTGCTGCAGCACATCTCTGGCAAAGCAGGAGCCTTGGTGTCTGTAGCGATAGTGCACGCATTGCAGAGGCTGAAGCCATGTCACGCATGACAGGAAGAGCCTGGGGGGGTGGTGGTGGTGGGGGAACTTTAATGTCTGTGGGTTCAGTTTGTCTGAGCTAAGAGACCACCTGCTTGTAGAGGAGAGCTTCACTTGGCTAAAGTTGGTCCATGTTCCATGGGACACATCTGAGCCCTAGCTTTAAGAGCTGGATCAGCATTTTCTGTGGATAGCTGACATGCCAGCCACCTGTGCTAAGGTTTTGGAGAGTACCTTTCCCCTTAAGGGGAGTGGCCCTTAAAACTTGAGGTTTGCTTAAAGCCTTTTTTAAAAAAACCTAGCTTTTCCCTTTTAAAAATTATGCTTGAGAAATGCCTGACAGGCTGTTTATACTGGCACTGCTTGGGGTGGATATAGCCATGATGCAGGGCTTTTCTTCCCAGGCTAGTCCACTGCTCTTGGTTACGTTGGGCAGGGCTAGCCTTCCGTATCTATTGCTCACTAGCTGTTTAAGGTGGTAGTAGAGGCAGACCTGGGCAAGAATCAAAGTGACTCTTTGGTTCTCAAGAGGAATCTCTGGACAGAGTATGGACACCTCTGGTTAGTATCATACTTGTCCTTGTTGAATCTCATGAGACTGCTTTTGGTCCAGTCTTCCAATTTGTCAAGTGCAGAGTCCTGTACTTGGGACAGAACACCCCCATGCACCAGTACAGGCTGGGGGCTGACTGGCTGGGCAGCAGCTCTGTAGAAAAGGACCTGGGATTAAAGTGAGCAGTAAGCTGAATATGAGCCAGCAATGTGCCCTTGTTGCCAAGAAAGCTAACTTCATACTGGACTACATTGGTAGATGTGTTGCCAGTAGGTCAAGGGAAGAGATTATTCCCTTTTTAAGCACTGGTGAGGCCACATCTGGAATACTGTGTTCAGTTTTGGGCCCCCCACTATAGAAAGGATGTGGACAAACTGGAGAGTCCAGTGGAGGGCAACAAAAGTGGTGATGAGTCTGGGGGTTATGACTGAGAGAACTGGGCTTATTGGGTCTAGAGAAGAGAAGACTGAGGAGAATTAATAGCAGCCTTCAACTACCTGAAGTGGGGTTTGAATGAGAATGGAGCTAGACTGTTTTTCAGTGGTGGCAGATGACAGAAGAAGGAACATCTTCCCTGCAGCAAGGGAAGTTTAGGTTAGATATTGGGAGGAGTTTTCTCACTAGGAGGGTAGTAAAACACTGGAACAAGTCCCCCAGAGGTGGTGGAAGCTCTATCTTTTTGAAGGCTTTCAAAACCCAGCTAGGCAAAGCTTTGGCTGGAATAATCTAGTTGAGGATGATCCTGCTTTAAGTAGGGGGTTGGATTTAGATGACCTCCTGAAGTCCCTTCCAACCCTTATTTTCTATGATTTTGTCCAATCTTTTTGCTGCTAGGTCAGACTGGTCTGGTGTTCTGGTCTGGCCTGAACTTTAAGCGCCCATAAAGAGTAGGAAGTGACTTGGAAAAACAAAACAATGCACCAGCAAAAAGATGATAAATCTGCTCCCATCATTAGGGGCCTCTGGGCTATTGCCACTGACAAGTGACAGAACTTTGTCATGTGCTGGTAACCCCAAAACTCTGGGACTGGTGGGTGGCTTAGGTGTGAAAGTCTTCCCCAACCTGCCCCCTGAAAAAAAAAGTTGTCCTCCCCTGCCTCTTGGTCTAACTCTTGTCAGTGAAATTTTTCAGGTGCCTGAAATTCTGAGATTCCTACTGTCCCCAACCATCTATGCCAGCAGTTCCCAACCTTGGGTCATGACCCAAATGAGGGTTGTGGGGGCAATGCCAGCAGTGCCACACAAAGGACAAGCTGTGCCACGTGCCGGGAACTCCTCTTTCCCCCAGGCTGCTACCGCTGCACTCTGCTCCCAGCAGCAGATCACGGCAAAACAAGGTTGGGAGCTGCTGATCTATGCGCCAAGTGGCTCGGCATTCTCTTGTCTAGAACAGGCTGCATGTGGATAACTACTGTGTCCTGAACGGTTTCAGTTGGTGCACTTTGAGTGTGCTTACGGAGTTGGGCACGGCACAAAAGACTGTCTGAAGTGTGTATTCATTCTTTCTTATTTGTGTGGTGAGAAGTGCTAGTGGAGTTGGTGTGTTTTTTAACTTGTTTTCCTCCTTCCTCTGCTTATGCTAATACAAAATTGTTTTTCCATCTCCAAGATGATGGGGCAGAAGGTTGCCAGCCTGGCTATGCCAGGCAGGGTGAGGACCTTCCACCCCCATCTGACTTCTTGTGAGAACTGGAACAGTGTTAAGGTTGACTTCTCCAAACTGGGATGGTGAGATGCCTGCATCCACTTAGCTTTTTGGGCTGTGAATCTTGTTCTGGAGTTGAGCATCACTTTTTCTTGTTTAAAGAAAAATGGTGTGTCTGCTTCTCCAATGCTCAGAAAGGGAGTAATGCTTTTTTTCCACATAATTTGGGGTGGGGGGGGGGAGGTGGAGAAAGATTTGGAGTTGGGCAGAGGGGTTGCTGCTCTAGATCAACTTTAGGTCAGGCTGGGAGGCTTAGATAGGGTTGCAAGTGCTATGGTAGACAGTTGTAAGGAAGAGGTGCAGTGGGATGCTAGATGGAAACTGACTAAGGAGAGCACCCTGGTCCCACACTTAATGATTCTCTCTTGGAAACCTGCCTCTTCTCTGGTCGTACCCATTTCCTACACCTGTGGAGTTACTGCTACTGAGGTGAAACTTTGGAGGAGGGGAGTGAGGGGCAAAGGATAACAGGATTTGCGTCCGTGTGGTGCTGTTGGTGAGACTTCTTGAATCCAAGATTAGAGCAGCAGGCACAGCCTCCAGAGGGGGGAATGGGGAGGGAATTTGTTACTGTCCTCCAAGGAGAGACTTCTCCCATGGTCCCAAAGGGCGACCCCCCCACAGAATTGCCCTACTCTTCCCAAAACACTGGGTTTTAAAGGCAGCTCCAGGAATACCTGTATGGGCTCAACACTTTGCCTTGTCTGTTACTCCTAAGCACCAAAAAGCCTGCCTGAGTCTGGTGCTACAACACGAGCACAGGACACTGGAGATGTTTTGGGGAGGGTGAAGGGGCAGCTGTTCAAGAAGCATCTGGAGCCCTGGTCTAACAGGAACTGGATCTCTCGGACCCATTGAGGCATTGTCCCACTATCCCAGTTGACTGCACCAGTCAACTGACATGGAGCATCATTACCAATAAATCAATATCTCTTCTTGTATATGTGATGAGGCTTGGGAGTACTTGTGGATTTCAGAGTCTAGAGCCCCTTCCTTGCTCTTCGTTCCTCCAGAGTCTGCGCTTCTGTGATCTTCATCCTAAGGCATGTGCAAATATAGCTGGTGTCTGTCTATTCTCCAAACATCTGTAACGTTCCCTTGTGCTATAATCTCTATGTGGATTTACTTTCCCTTCCCTGGGTGGGAGGAGGGGAAGGGAGGGAGCTGAGAAGGGAAGCTATGGTGTATAGGGCTGTGGGAGATGGGACATCCAACCAGGTCCCAAGCCAAGTGGATGGCTCTTACCAGTGCAGGTTTTCAAGAAGTAGTGTAGAGAATCCAACCACTCCTATGAAGAGGGCCAAACTGGTTGCTGGCAACAGTTGGAGGTTGCTCAGGACAATCTCCCACCCTCCTCAAGTCTCCTATTGAGCTTGGGGATGAGCAATGCTGGAATCTGAGCTAATAATGATGATTATTATTTCCCCCCACCCCAGTGGCTTATTCTACTTGCCATGGCTTGAACAACTTTCAAATACTAGTGGGGGAGACTATGCCAGAGCCTTTCTCTTCCTCCCTTTTTGTTGTAAATGGATTAAATTAATGTTGATGGGGACTGTGTAATTCAGAGTGAGTTGTTAATGTGAACCATACTTGTCCTGAGCTCAACACAACACATCACTTTAGAAACATAGGAGACAAGGAAGGAGATCTAAACTACTCAAGCTATTTCCCAGGACTCCTTAAAGATCTCCCTGATCTACCTGAAACTAATGCAGCTCTTTCCTTCTAGCAGCCCTGTCACAAGGACTTACTGATCAACACCTCATAGGACCATGTTAAATACCATTAGGGATGTTTCTTTCTATCTGAACAGAAAAAGCATCCCCCCTCCTGCAGGCGAAGTGTACTAGGAATCCTGAAATATTGAAGAGGGAAGGCAACTTCACAAGGCTAATGCATGTGTAAGCGCAGAGCTGGTAGCGTGGCTGCTTTCCATACAGAGAAATGGGCCGGTGTCCTATGGGAACACATGGCAGATGCTCATTGTACTCTGGACTGGTGCTATTCAGCCACCAGCTATGCACAGGCAGCATCTGTGTAAGTGCTGCGTATTCAGTAGTACAAGCAGCCCTGACCAGCAACTGGAGCATATGAAGATCTGTCCTTTCTGCAGCAAGAACTAAGCAAGCAGAGCCTGCTGAATAATATGGCTGTGCACAACGGATCCTTTCTAATGCTCTAGATGTGTCCTACATGAAACGCCACATAATACTCCTGCTTCCAAGGGTCTGGCTTGTCTAAAGGCAGACCAGGCTAAAATGGCCTTACAGCAGGGATGGGATTAGGTTGGGACCTTGCCTGTGGCAAAGTAGGAGTCAGTCTAGTGGTTAGGGGTGAGGATGGGATAGGTTACACTAGATACCTGTTTGGGGTGGGAAGGGAAGGGGTGGTTTCTCTGCTAGTTGCTTGACCTAGAATAATATGAATGAACATGGTTCAAGGATGCTTGTCTGGTCTGATGCTCTGTAACTTAACTTTGATCTCTGGCACTGCCAGTCAGATAAGGTGAACAGCTCTATCCCAAGTGAGGCCAAGAGCTTGGGACTGTTGCAACTTGAGTGCCTATTTTTTTTTTTTTTTTTTTT
>NW_017728911.1:687281-695125 GCF_001723895.1 Crocodylus porosus | reverse complement strand
GGGAGCATAGGGGGGCCTTGCCTGGCTTTTGAGCCTGGAGGAAGCTTGCACAGTTGGTTACTAAAACTAGGGACTTGGCACTGTCCTGTCAGCTTGGATGAGCTTACACCTGTAGTGTGGTGGTCCAGGGCCATGTACTGGTGTTCACTTTTTTGGGAAAGGGGGAGGGAGGAAGGCTTAACACTGAGCTGTGACATCAGGCAGTAACCTCCCTGCCTCTCCATGGTAAGAGAAAGGGAAACTACTGAACAAACCCTAGAATTGTCCCTAGACAACTAACGGGGCTACCCAAAGCCATAAAGTTCTTAGGAGATCAAAGCAGTTTGCAAGGGGAATAGTTTAATGACTAGCCCCCTGTCCTCAACTCCAGCTGAGCATGAGGGAGAGACTAACTGGCAGAAGAGCACTGCCTAGTTCAACATTAACCGGCAGAATGCTGCAATTGCAAAGGCATGCACTTCCTTGTCCAGGGTATTTGGGAGAATTGTGTGAGCTGGGGGAGGAGGGGGGAGAAAGAGCTGAGTGTCCTGACTTTATAAGTGAAGCAGGGACAGCTGGAATAGGATAAGGCGAAATGAAACTAATAGCTCACCCAGGCAGTGGGTTTAAGCTCACTACAGCTGCGAAGTATCTTCTTGCCTGTCTTCAGCCAGAAAGGTTGAGCTCGAGAGGCTCCATGATTTGAGCATTTGAAGGCAGTACAAGAGATGTCAAACTGATAGCATTAGTTCCATGATGGTGGGTGGTCCGCAGCACTCGAAAGGTACCATGAGACCTTGGGTGAATCAGGGTGGACTGGCAACTGTCCAAATTGCCACTTCCTATTGGACTTGTATGTGCTCACTAGCAGCTGACTTAAAGCTTCAGCTGCCTGCACACAGCATTGCCTTGACCTCTTGCTGCATGGAGCTAAATCACTTTGGCTTGCATACAAACCAGGGGACTCCCCAAGGGGAGGTGTGGTGTGCCAAATCAGGAGACTGCAGGGCCCAAATTCTGGCAGTAGCTAGGGGTAAATCTAGGAGTTCCCCTTTACCCGCAAGCTTCTTGTGTACAAAGCTGTTTCTTTCCTAGCTCGGTGTAGGGCTTGATCCCAGGTTTTTAATATAACAAATCTAAGTTTTGGCTCTTCATTTGTGTTGCCTCCTCTTTATGGTGCTTTGACAGGTCTCATCTCTTCTGGGAGAAGCTGCCTATAAAAAGGGGCAGCTTATGTATATGTATCTGACTGATTCATAGCCTCTTGGCAAGTAATCCTAAAGAGAACTCCCTACTCCTGTAGCCAGCTAGTCAATGAATCCTTGACCTAAACTGGAGAGACTCGCACTGAAAGTTCAGGGGATGGTATGCGTAATAAAGCTTGTAGCTCCTTGACACCATGATGGTGGATGGAAAGTAGGGAAATACTGGAATTCAGGTGGCTCTTGTGGCCATAGAGCAATGCTAAAGATGTACTCGACATACCCTTCAACGTGTGATGGCAGCAAAGAGTGATGCAGGGAGAAGGGAGTATACTTCCTCATGATTTGGTTTAGTCTGGACCCCTCTATCGTGCTCTTAAAATCTCTACAATCTATTTCCAGCAAGTAATCAAGAAACTAAAAGCAATGGCCATGGCTTCAGACAAGATGGAGGAAAAATGCTCCATTCATGTTCACCAAGGATCTTGGATCTTCTGGTTTTGTGTGCGTTTCCCTTTTTATCTGGATAGGTAAATGGGCAGCTGTGAAATGTGCCTATACAGGCTGAGTACTTAAGTTCAGAAATGCCAGCTGCATGATGTTACAAATGGGAGGAAGAACCTCCTTGTAGTGAATGAGTTCCTATGAAGTAAGCCAGGGTACAGCAAGTCTCTACAATGTGGGTCTTCAGCAGGACCCTCTTTATTTCCACCTGGTGACAGTCTTACTGTTTGGATGTGGTGCTGGAATGGCCTGCCTTGTTTCTGAACTTCCTGGCACTAGTAAAAGGAAATGCTACCTGTATAACTTGAGGTATGTGATGGCCCCTCTGATCTAATGGTGAAAATGGTTTCTTAGCAGATGGAAAGCTTCAGTATGTCATGTCCTTCCTGAGATCTTGTTGACAGCTGCCAAAAACTACTGTTTAAGAGAAGTTCCCAATTGGGGGTTTTTTACCTCTCAAACTTGACTATTGCCCTAAGTAACTTCCTTGTTCAAAATGGGTTCTCTCTTCCTTTTGCCAGTAGGGCTGAAGATAGCAAGATGTCAATCACTTTTCCCCTGCAGCTTATCTGCTTTTTGGAGGGAAGACTGCTCTTGAAGGTGGTAACTGCCTCCTTATCTATCGGTATGTCTAGCTTCACTGAAAACTGGCTGTTTCTATATGCTCTAGGGTATGATATCGGAGCTAGTCACCAGACGAGATCTAGTGAAAGATGCATGTGGGGTAGGATGATGGTTGAGGGGGAGCTGCGGATAGTGGATGGCCTGGGAGATGGAAGAGCAGTTCAGGCCACTTCCTGTGGACTCTTGTATGTGAGATAATGTTGCCTGCAGGAAGGCTTCTGGCCATGATTAAAAGCTCTTCCTTTTGGTCACATGACCTTTTTTCTCTTTGAGGGCTATGCAGCCTGAGCTCCAAGCAATAACCTCTTGCCATCCCTGGCATCTTCTCTACCTGGTACTTTACAATAGCTCTTTCTCTTTGCCTCTTGCTCCAGCACCCTGTATCTGGTGGAGACTTGTGCCTAGTTTCTTGTGTAGCTGCTTCCCAGGTCCCTTTTTTTTAGTTCTTGTACTAATGGAAGGAGTGGAGAGGGGAATGGAAGTAATAAACTTGGCCTAGAGGTGAGTAGGCTAAAGAAATGTGGACTCTCCACTAGAAAATCAAAGTGGAGGAATGCTTTCGTGGGCGTGAAGGCTGGCTCACAAGTGAGAAGCCTCATGGCAGTGGAGGGGAGCTGGTTAACAAACCACTTCTAAGGCTGGCGGTACTGTTAGCCAAGCCATATTTCAGGACTAAAGGAACTTCCAGTCGGAAGGGGGATTCTCAGAAATCGGTGTGCTTGGATTAAAAACATAAGCTGCGTTTTTGACACTGGAGCACATTTCATACCGAGGGGCAGAGTCTGGGCCTTGGTTTGCACAGCTCTCCAGTCTGGGTGTAGGCAAAAATCCTGTATAGGTCTAAAATCCTCCTGGAGACAGTGGCTCTAGCATATATAGGCTTAAGCACCTTCTTGTTGGTTCCTTCGACTGCGAAGGATCTAGCGCTGCCTTCGAAGGTGATGCTGACTTCCGGAGTGAATAACTTCTTGCTTTTTTAGGTGGCTGGCAATCTACGACCCACAGGCTGGATTCAGCTGGCAGAGTTGGATACTGTAAAAAAAAAAAACAAAAAAAAACAAACCTGTTTTTTGGTACTCAGTGTTGACCATATCTCCTAGGTACGGACACTGTTTGTCAGTGGTCTTCCTGTTGACATCAAGCCCAGAGAGCTCTACCTGCTCTTCCGACCGTTCAAGGTAAGCAGAGGCAAAATAAAGCTAAAATTTGAGTGCACAGTAGTAGCAAAATGGTGGAATGACCTGCATTGAGTAGTACTGATGGCTCCTTCCAAGAAGATGTTTCTGAGTAGAGATTACCACACTCCAGCATCACACACATTGGCGTCCTTGTACTGAAAAATGGTGGCAGGGCACTTTCAAATGAGCTTTTTAGTTTAAAGTGCCCTGCGACCGTTTTTCAGCACGAGGATGCTTTGCATTCTCCTCCTCTCTTTTTAGCGTGGCTCTCAGAGCTGCGCTAATTTTAAAGCATCCACAGCCTCCCAGAGCATGTCTATAAATGCCCAATGCTTTTTTCATAAAAGGGAAGTGAAGAGCACTGTGGTCCCTAACAATATTTAAAGGAATAGGAGCCCTCCAGGCCAACATGAGCTAGATCCTACCCCCACTGAGAACTGGGTTGTTGCTGGGTAGATGCCAGGCTTCGAAATACCTTGGCTTGATGTGAACTGCCAAATAACCACAGCACCTTTTCCCCTCAAATAAGGGCAGCTGGTGAAAAGGCTAGTCCTTTGCCTGACACAATGAACCTAGAGCACAGGCTCCTCAGCCACAAGGTAGGTGCTTGGGATGGGGAAGGAGCAGAAGTGATGGTAACCACGTAGGTTAGTTGTTGGCCCTTACCTGCCTGAGCCAAGGCTACAAGCAATTTGCTGTACAAGAGGGAGCTGTAGGGAGGAATTGGACAGCACCATGGATGTGCAGGTATCTGGAGCCCCTCAGTGCAGCATCTCTAGCTCGGGTCATCTGCTGTAGGCAAAAAAAGGCCCATGGTCACTGGCAGCAAGAATTGGCACTTTTTTGGAACCTGGGAGTCATGGTCCAAATGGACCTGTTGGTGCCTTGGGTGGCAGCCTGCACAGTCCAGGTGGTGCTACTTGGCCTGAAAGTGCTGGCCAGGCAAATGCTTCTCTGAATGTTGAGGGACCAGAAATGGCTGGCTGGGATGATGTGGCCCCATATCTGAAGCAGGATGCCTTTTTTTTTCCTCCAAGTTCACAGCCTGAGCCTTCATTGTACTGCTGCATGGGGGCTGGGAAAATTGGGTGTGTTAATGACACTACCCACTTGCTACCGAGGCAGAGTATCTTTCCCTGAGCATTAGCTTTTGTTTCTAAGTTAGTTCTCCATGCCTCTGATGCCCTAGCATGCTAGTGAGATGGAAAGCATCTTTCTGAACAGGACAAAAATGGGATTCATACTTTTTTTTTTTTTTCTGGTGAAGAACGTGAGCTGCTGTGAGAGCAGCTACTGGAGGAGAACCAAATGGGGTCAGGAGGAGGGGGAGTTACCGCCTCCCCTGCTACTTCATCATTCTAGATGTGCCACACACCTGGGGAGAAGAGCTGGTAGGGAATGGAGCACTGTCAAATGGTGTCCTCCTGGGAGGTCTAGGAGGGGGTGGGTGGCTCATGTTCAAACTGCACACAGCAAAATCTCTAAGGCCTGCAGGGTTTGCTGTGGACAAAATTCTGGAGGTTTGCCAGGATCTCCTGTGGCCTCTTCTCTCAAGACACCCAGCAACTAACTTCAGTCTCTCTTGTGTCCCCTTCTAGGGTTATGAAGGGTCACTGATCAAGCTAACATCAAAACAGGTATCTCCTTCTCTCTACCCCGCTCTGTGTGTTTCCCCAGCTTCTTCTAGGACAGGACTGGACTTGGATGGGGAGGAGAGGGAGGGAGGAACAAACTGCCTCTGCTAGGCACTGCAGGGCTAGTAGCAATTCTGCTGTAACTTTATCACCACTGGGCTCTATACCACAAACTAGCTTTTTGCGTGCTCCTGTCTTCTGGTCACTTCCCATCTTCTCTTCCAGACTCTGGCTCCCATGTTGGGGTGGGGGGTAGTTGCCCAGTGTGCACCAAACACGAATGTGGTGGTGTCCCCTCTGGAGTGGAATGCTGAGTTGAGCCATTAAGCTTTTATTCTGCCCATTGAAAGCCATGCTTTTCTATTCTCAAACCAGCTTCCAGTCTAATGTTGGAGATGCATTACCCATAGTAGCTGCTTGATTGGGCTGTGGCAAAGGTAACAATCCTGGTAGTGTTGGGAGGGGCCTTGAACAGCATCTGCTGAGCTTGTACTTCCTCTGCCTCTGAAATGTGGAACTGCTGCTCTTGTGGGCTGGGGTGTTCCTACTCTTTCTGCTAGAGCTGTTATTTCCAGGGGAAAATGGAAAGGGAGCTGGCATGCTGAGTAATGGAAACGTGGGTTTTTTTTCCTCCTCTGGAAAGGAACCCCTTAAAAGCAGCTTTTTTGGTCCCTGAGCATCTCCAAGTGTGGCCTATGAACACCCCCCCCCCTTCCCCCCCAACCTCACAGGTGTCAGGAGGTGGGTGCTCAGGACATGTTAGCAGGCCAAGTCCTGGCCCCAGTCAGGGAACAGCAAGCTGAGTAAATCTGAGGCAGCTCTCAAATTGCACCTTTTTGTTCTTTCCTCCCAGCCAGTTGGTTTTGTTACCTTTGATAGCCGGGCTGGTGCAGAAGCAGCAAAGAATGCCTTGAACGTAAGTACCTGGCCAGTTGTGTGTCCCTAGTGCGTTCATGTATGTTGGATAACCACTTGCCACTTGCAGCAAGTTAGAGTAATGTGTTGTGGACAGGCCAAGCAAAGGGTTGATGATCACATCCCTGAGCTGTCGAGTAGGATGGGAGGGGAAGGCTCAAGGAAAACAACTGCTCTCCACAAATACCCTGTGGAGGGAGAAAAGCTATTTAAACTACAAGGCAATATTGGTTTGAGGATGATAGACTAGGAACATAGTTCTAACTCAGTGGTTGCATGCATCAAGCTAGGAAGGCATGAGAGTCTGGATCTTCCAGTAGGAAACCAAAACTCCCTAAGCCAGCTTGTGTTAAGTTGGCTGACTTCTGCTGCCACTACCTCTTACTAAGAAGGTCTTGGACTCAAAGCATGAAGAGGTATCTGGGGCCACTCCAAAACCAGCTTTGAACTTAGAGTTAATGTGGTCCCATGTGGCTAGGAGCTTCTCTGTATCTCAGTAGTGAACCTTGGTCCATACCAAGATGGATCAGTGCATTAATACACCAGAGAGGATAAGCACAGCAAATGCCAGCTTGCTGTCCCTGCCTGTTGAAGGGTAAACGCCTCCTGTCACCTGGGCCTTTGGCCTGTGTGGCCTGATCAGATTACTTGGGCTGGCTCGTAAGTTTAGCTTCTGTTTCAAGTACTAATAGACTAACTTGGGGTATGAGTGGGTGGTGGGGCAAGAGCTTGAGAGGGGGGTGGTAGTGGCTGTTCCTTCATACAGGGATATTTGAGCAGAGGGCCAAATCTCACTGACTTTTTTTGGGCTTGGCATTGAGTGTGCAACTGAAATTTAGTAGGCATTGGGCCTCTTGCTAACCCAATATCAAATGGGTCATACAGAACTACAGCAATCCATCCGGGGATGTAGGCGGGCAGTCAGGAAGGCCAAGGCAGAGATGGAATTGAGGCTAGCTTCCCAGATTAAGGACAATAAGAAGTCCTCCTTTAAATATGTGGGAAGAAGGTTCCAGGTAATGTGGGGCCCCTGCAGGATGTGTTGGGGAACTCGGTTGTCATGCCAGACAACAAAGCTAACATGTCTAATGATTTCTTTGCCTCTGTCTTCCTAAGCAGGGACCAGAACAGTCACCTCCCTGCTGGGCCCCCCTCAGGCCCCAGGGAAGGCACACCTAGGCCAAGGGTCAGTGAGGAACTAGTTGGGGAACTTCTGGAGGGACTGGATGTATTCAAGTCAGCTGGTCCAGATGATCTCCACCCTAGAGTACTAAAGGAAATGGCTGAGGTCATTGCAGGACACCTGGCATGGCTTTACAAGCACTCGTGGTGCTCTAGTGTGGTGCTAGAAGACTGGAAGATGGCCAACGTGGTTCCCATCTTCAAAAAGGGGAGGAAGGAGGACCTGGGGAAACTATAGGCTAATTAGTCTTACCTTGATCCTAGGCAAGCTGTTTGAGAGAATTTATTCTGGCACACATGTACGAGGGGCCAGCAGGGGATTTCATGCTTGGGGGGGCAACCAACACGGGTTCATCAGTGGCAGGTCCTGTCAGACCAACCTGGTGGCCTTCTACTACCAGGTCACCAAATCATTAGATGCAGGGGTAGCAGTGGACATAGTCTTCCTGGACTTCCAGAAGGCCTTTGACACTCTCTCACCCTGTTTTCATTAAGAAACTGGAGGACTGTGGTGTCAACGCCCACACAGTCAATTGGGTCACCAGCTGGCTGGAGGGCCGCACCCAGAGGGTGGTAGTGGATGGGTCCTTCTCAACCTGGAAGGACGTGGGCAGTGGGGTCCCATA
>NW_017728911.1:665530-686571 GCF_001723895.1 Crocodylus porosus | reverse complement strand
TTTTTTTTTTTTTTTCTCTTGCCGTGGCAGGGGGTCAGACTAGATGATCTACTTGGGTCCCTTCTGACCCTAGAAACTATGAAACTATTTCTGGATATAATAAGCTATTCACATGCTGAGTGTGCCAGAGCCTTGCTGTTTTAGTGCCTGCCTCAAAGGCATAGAAAAGTGTTTCAGGATGCTAAACTTCAACTTGACTTGTTCCCTCTTATGATACTGGCATTAAGGTGTCAGAATCCTAGAGAAAATATCTGGTGCAACCCCTTGTTCAAGGCAGAATCCCCAGCCCTGTGTGGGGTGGCTTAGACAAACATCTGCCTGACCTAACTGCCAAATGGCCAAGATTGCACAACCTCTCCAGGGAACCTGGGAGTGCTCAGTTGGGAAGCAAAGGACCAGCTTTAACTTGTGCAGGGTAGGAACAAAATGACAAAACTGCTTGCAAAAGCAGGGGACCTGACTTCATGGCCTGAGGCCCCTTCCACTTCTAGGGACATAAGATGTGATGCTGGAGAAAGCTGCTACTCTATAAATCTCTCTGGCCATGTCCCTACCCCATGTAGTCTGGGGCTTGGTGCTGTCTCAGGCGATTATTGGGCTGTATCAGGAGATATTGTGGCTAAGATGACTAACCAAGGTAATCTATGCTGGGAGGCACAGCCCTACTTGTTCTAGCTGCACAGAAGCTACTCTGTCACCCAGCATCCCTCTGCTAGGTAAGTCCCCTGCTGTCCAGCCCATAGACTGACATGCAAGTAACCTACAGCTGTCTGATCAGGGCAACCTTTGTCAGTGGGTGCAGGTTCAGCCCATGTCAGTGGGAAGTGACCCAAGTAGACTGTCCCCACTTTAGCATAGCCTTACACCAAGCTAAAGGCCACTTACATATGCCCACTGCTGCAGAGATGAAACTGAGCTTGGCTTGCTTCCAACTCTGTGCTGTTAATATTTTAGCTGTCTGAGGAAGGTGCAGACTTTCCAATGTTGAGGCTGGGTGTCCTGCAGGTATGTTGGAGGCCTGAGATCTGCATTTGCTCTAGTGTTTCCTCAGAAGTGAGACGGCCAGTATACTTGGTGTGTCCCTACAGACCACGGCAGAATGGGACCTGATATTACTGGGGGGGCATGGTATGAATAAGCACAGATCTATACCAGAATCCAGAAAATGGATAGCAATGATTGCTTTCATTGTGAGATGCCTTGTTCTTCTGCAGGGTATCCGCTTCGACCCAGAGAATCCCCAGACCTTGCGGTTAGAGTTTGCTAAAGCCAACACTAAGATGGCAAAGAGCAAGCTGATGGCCACACCAAATCCCACCAACATCCACCCTGCCCTGGGCGCGCACTTCATCGCACGGGACCCTTGTAAGTAGCTGTTGAGTCCTTGCTCAGGCTGGCTCACCTTCCCCATCCCAGAAAGTGCTCCAGAGAGGCCCCAAAGCCACTAGACTCATTGCCTATTCCCCTAGAGTCCAGCCAAAGGCCTGCCCTTGGGCATGTCTGTGTTGCCTGGCTGCTAGGGGAACACTGAAATGGAGGCAGAGGTGGATGCCTTCCTGAGTTCCGTCACTTGCAGTGCCTTGGGGTGGAGGCCTGCACTGACTCTGGGCAGGAGTTGGTTGTTCAGAGTGGGTGGAAAAGGGAGGCTAGCAGAGCAACTGCACTACAGGTCCCGACATCTGAGGCTGTGCCTATTTCTCTTTTGAGAAGACTGGAAATCCAAGCAACGTGGAGTCCAAAGCTCAGAGTCAGTCTCCTGGCTGGCTTGGCTCTAGCCATTGGGCAGCCCAGCTGAAACATTTCTTTTTATATATTTTTGTTAGATGACCTGACTGGAGCAGCTCTGATCCCAGCGTCTCCAGAGGCATGGGCTCCCTATCCACTGTACACCACAGAACTAACCCCTGCCATCCCCCATGCTGCCTTCACATACCCAGCTGCTGCCGCTGCTGCTGCTGCCCTTCACGCTCAGGTGAGTCATGCTGAGCCTCTCTGCTCCTGGGGGAAGCTGCCACCTCACTCCCTTTTTGGAGACGCTAACTCCGAGTGCAGCTTGTTCACTTGGATCTCTGCATGACTGGTTTGACCTATGGTGAAACCTGTGCTCTCTTGCACCTTGACCTGTCTCCAGAGCAAAGTATATTTCCAGCTGTAAATAAACAGCAGTCTGGGGTGGGGGCTCCCTCCAGGAACCATGGAAGAAACTCCAAAGTGCCAGCTGCTTAGTAAATGGATGGCCTGTGCTCCCCTGCTCAGGGAGCAGTAAATGTCTACTAACTTCTGGCACTGTAGGTCTGGCCTGCATTGCAGACAGCTGGGGAAAGACTACTTGGGACTTAGCTGATTTGGGCACAGGGCTTAGTCCAGCAGAGCCCAACTTCCGTAAGTGTATGTTGGATCTAGAACATCTGCATAAGAGGTTTATCTTCCAGCTCCACAGTGAAGGCTGCTCCTTTTTTTTTTTCCACACTGAAAGGAGGACTTCTCCTGTTGACCTGAAGTGTTCTGCCCAAACCAGAATCCACTTTTGTTTTCAGAGGGCTTTTTTTTTTTTCTTTGTCTGAAATCCATTTTCAGTTGAACTTGGTACTTCAGGAGTTTAGGTTTATCTTGAATGATGCTTTTCAAACTTCCCTGTAGCTTCTCACTAACATTTTATCTACAACACTTCAGCTACATGTAGGCTAAAACTGGGACCAGATGCATGTCATATGGGCCCCACTTGCATTGGTTAGTATAGGTTTCCTATGGAAGTGTGACACTGCATGCAGTAGTGGGGGTTTTTTTTGTTTTGTTTTTTTCCCTGGAAGCCAGTGGTTTGTGGGGAGAAGCGACTTGGATTGAGGGAGCTAGTCACTGGTAGATGATGGGTTAGTTGTTCTTGAGCATCCCATGGCCCCATAATAGCTTGGGTGTTGATACTTGAGGGGCTCCTCATGGCTCTGCTCCCTCTTTGTTCTGCTGTGCCCAAAGGAAGCACTGCAAGGGAACTGACTTAAGAGCATGGAAGGAACCCTTACAGTCTAGAGCTGCTAGTGTGATGAAGACGGTCAGCTGCCCTTTGCATGCCAGGCTTGCTAGCTTTAATGGGTTGTGTTGGAGCAAGACTTGCAAGCCTGCTTCTGGCTTTGCCCTAAGAGGTCTGCAAATCTCCACTGCCCTCCTGTTCCTCTGACCTAGTAGTAAATCTTTCTGTAAAAGGAGGGGAAACGCCAACTTGTTGCCCAAGCTTGGAAGCAGCAGCATTCTCTATGGGCTTTTGCTTGTAACTTGAAGAGAACTTGGCTTCTAAATGCCAAGACAAAGCTACACTAAAATGGAATCTTAAATTTGAAAGTACATCCTTCATTTTAAGGACAGACTGTAGTGCTTAATTTAGATGGTTACAAAACCTTTTTGAACCTTCCAGGAATTTGGAACACTGCTGAGGCGCACTCTCATTTTGCTCTGTTTCCATATTATGGGGAGGGTGGGGGATAGGGAAGCTTTACCTTCTGATTTTTATTCCCCCCCCCCCCCCAAAAAAAAAAAGTGTTTTTTGCCTAACCTAGGACCACAGATCCAGTGTCCTAGTATAGACAGCTAGCAAATGGCCTTGATGCACAGCAGAAAGGGAACAGACCAATTGGTAATATACCAGCCAGGGCTATGGGAGATTGGGATCAACTTGCTGTCAAACTATCCTGACAGAGGGTCACTTGGGATAACCAACTCTTTGAATTAGGATGTGATTGGGGTGGGTGTGCAGAAGGGTTCTAGAGTTCTTTTTTTTTTTTTGTTTGGAGTTTTTTCTAAAACTTGCTAAGGTGTAAAACTCTGCTATGTTTGGATTTTCGTGTGGAAAATGGGCAGCATTGAATTGCCTCCTTGGATAAAATAAGCATGTCAAGATTTACCTGCATGTGAGGCACTACCACATGTAGGCTATATCTTGCCCACCTCTGCTACTGAAGGCTAAGAGCTTGTTGGCTGCTTCTGGCAGTGACTATGCACAGGCTACAGAAGAGTGTAGCAGGCTTATAAGCTGCACAGGGCAGGAATGGGATGTAGCCCTTCTCTCCTTGACTGGGAGCCTGCCTCAACACGTATTCGGAGATCTTCTGGGCCCCTGTGCTGCCACCGTGGACACTGTATTCCAGGGCTAGGCTGTCCCTTCTGAAAGCTCCCTGCAGCTTCTCACAGCTGGTGCCCTAAAGAATTCCCTGGGGCATGCTTGATGGACCATCCCCCCACTTGCGTGCCAAATCTCCTTCTGCTTTCCTCAAGAGGTAGTTAAGAGATCTACCTCCAGCGTCTCAAATGAGACTTCCAGCTTGAACAGGATATTGCACTTGCCAGAAGGACTGACTGGATATGGTTAATATAGAATGATGATGCCCCTTTAACACATTCTACCCAACATGCAAGATGCCCTCTTGGTCTCTAGACTGTGACCAGAGATGGCTTGGGGAATGGGAAATGGCTAACAAGCCCTGTTTTAGACTTGCCCTTGGCAGGATGGCTAACCTACCCTGTGTCCCTAGGGGGCTCTGAACTTAGGGGAGTATTATGGCACCCTGTTGTATTAAGTCACCTCTGCATCCTTTCAAAGAACTAGCTTCTCTAGAGGACTCTCTCTCCATGTGGGGCTGTTTTAGAGCTATGAATCTCACCCCTGCCAGAGCAAGTACTACCAGCTAATGCTACTACTGGACATGTCCACACTGCCCAGGCATTGTGTGCCAATCGGAGCCCCAAGTATGTCCTGCATACCTGTTCCTGGAGGTCCAGAAATAGACTGCTGAGGCCGTTCCAGGGTTGCCACAAGCATGCCAGAGACTGGTGTTTTGAGTGGCCACAGGAGGCCTTGCAGCACCTTTTTGCCTGGTGCCTTTCTGGTTTTGGTGCATGCCTGTAGCTGCAGACAGGTAGGGAGTAGTTGGGAGCTGCTCAGCTGGCACATGGTGGCTCTGTAGCATAGGCAGGTCCTGTTTGTTATACTCTGCTTTGGGCAGATATGACTGAACCAACTTCCTGGAACAGTCAATAATGGGTTAACATTGCACCTAAAACCATTGGTGCAACCTCTATTATGCTAGGGACACCTGCTCCCTCTGGCAGGTAGCTGAGGGGTGTCTGGGAAGGGCAGGTCAGGCACTTTGGGGGCGGGCGTCCTGAGCTGGTCGCAGGCTGCCTGCTCTGTGCTCTAGCTGGCAACCTTCTCGGGCATTCCCACACAGCATGCATTACCAATAAAGTTTTATGGGGTTAAATATTACTTAGGTGCTAGCAGTTCTGAGCTGCATAATGTGTAGGCTGGGGTCCTCTTCCAGTGTAGAGGCCAGTGCCAGGGTGGGATAAGATCAGCCTCCAAGGACTCCCATACTAAAGCTGTGGATAAAAGCCTTGCCAAGGTGCTGTCCTCCAAAGTCAGTCTTGTTTGGGAATGGCATGCTGAGTCTTCCCTCCCATGCTGGCTGCTGGGGTGCGTGGTGGAGGTAACTCTGCCCTTCCTGCAGTGACACCTATCTAGGAACTTGCACCATTCAGGGTTCCTCCTTGCAGCTGTTTCTCCCCAGCGCATTGTGGTAACTGGAAATGCTGTCCACCCTGATGACTAGAGGATGTCCCAGCACTGCCGGGAACAAGGTACCTGGTGCTAGGCACCCTTTGCTCTAGCAACTTAAACTCTTAATCTTTTAATGGTATGAGTTCATGTCACTCCAAATGAACTGGGGTGCAGAACTCGTGTCTGGAGAGATGAGAGCCCAGTATGCCCATTGGTAAGGACCCCCTTCTGCTGGTAATATGAGGGGGTTCTCCTACTTTACTCCTGAACCCTAGGAGTGACTTGGTAACATGACTCATCTAGTCATAAGCTTTCCCTGGACTTGGTTTAATGACTCTCCCTCAGATGGCAGGGGATGAAGGGCAGTGTGAGCTTGGCTTTTCAAATCCAAAGTGTTCAGTAACCTGCCTGGTGACTAGGCTGAACATGGCTGCTCCTGCATCCTTGCCAGCAGTTCTGCTGGAGATGGTGGCCTAGCGCAGCAGAATGGTGTTGCTGTGGGGGCTGCCCACTAAACCCTTCTGGTCTAGGGGACTCCCACAGTGGCTAAGCACCAATTCTCTCAATGTCCCATCTTCCTCCCCACCTTCTCTCAAATCCCTCCTTTGATGTCCCCAGTGAACTCCAGCCGCGATGCCACGGCAGGCTAGCCCTGAAGCTCAGAGCTGTCCCTGGCGATGGGACACCCTAGTGATGCCTATTTGCAGCTAGTGGAGTGGCTGTACTACAGCTCCATTTCTAGAGGTGTTAAGCATGATGGCACCCACGTCTGGAAAGACTGGTAAGGTCACCATCTCTACTCCAGGGTGCACAGCGGGATTTGCAAGCTTCTGCCCATCTCTGTAGCCCATATCTCCTTGGCAAGCCAGTGCATGGGCCTCACGCTAGCCACACACCAGAGCCAGACATTCTTTCTAACCCACATCTCAACTTGGCAGCACACAACCTGGCACCACAGCATGGCACCATCTGACAACCAACTTCTCCCAAGCAAGCTAGGATTGACTTTTTAAATCCTTCTTTCTGTGGGAGGGGAGGAACCTGGCCAAACAATGGCAGGAGGGAGGTGGTTGGGGGGGGAGGAACAATAATACCCTGTGACTTGGCACAAAAGGATATCCTGGTCTCCCAAACCACCATCTTTCAGAGGCAATCAAAGACACCCTATCTCACTCATGTCACACGGTGGGGAGGTGAGTGACGTGATAACGGAAGCACATGACTAAATTCTACTGCGCACGTTACAACAGCACTTTTCCGTCACCTTCTGTTTCAGCATCTCATAAGGAGCTGGGGGAGGGAGTGGCAGGGGGCACTGGGGAGGGATGGATCCAGCACCACCCTACTGGGTCTGTTCTTCACCTCTTTTCTTCCCAGTTACTGGAAGCGAAGCTAGTTCCTGCCTGGAGCTGGGCTTCTAGTTTGACACCAGTGCCAGAAGGCAGCTAAAATGAGCCATCACTGATGCAGCACAGGGAATAAGGGAGTTGCACAGAACAAGACCATGAGTTTGAGCTTCCTGGAGCTGGCAGGAATGATGCTTGGAGGCTGGTATCTGTAGATTAGAAGGGGTGGGTGAGGCACTTGGAAACTAAATGGAGATCACACCTCAAAGGTGGAGGCTTGTTTCCAGGCCAAAGAGGTTGGGGAAGAGTGCTGTTGGTGTTGGCTATGTTTGGAATTAGAAGTCAAAGTCAGGAAGAAGGTACAGAGAATCTTTCTCCTGTGCAGGGGTGTTTTTTCCATTGCTGCTTGAATGATCTTCAAGGAAGGAACGTGTGGTGGAATGTGCATGGGCAATCCAGACCTGCTTCCTGGGGTTAAGGAAGCAGCAGGGCTGCGGTAGGAATGGAAACATTGTGCCTATGTCAAGGCACCCTCCAGGAAGGGAAGGGGTAGTATGATTTGGGTACAGGGGTCTGTACTCAATTGGATCTTCTGGATGGAGCTAAAAATGGTCTCTAGCACCCACCATAGCATGGAGTCGAGGCTTCCTAGTGCTGCTACATTGCATATGGACCTCTACAATGAGGCAGAGCTCGCTCTGCAGGGTAGGATCACAGGACCCTGTGACTTGATCCTCTGAGAAGGAGGGGCCTTGCAGTGTGCTGGTAAAGTAGGCACTAGGGTGAGCCCTAATCCAGACATCTGCTTCAGTGGCCAGCACCGCTCCCCCTGAGCCAGGTTTCTGGCCTTTTCTCAGTCATCTAGGCAGGTCCCATATAACACAGTAGACATAGCAAAGTTCAGCTACAAGCACCAAGGCCTCAAACTGACAGTAGACTTGGACTGGGAGTATGTGGGGAGTAGCACATGCATCATACTGAGGGCTGGTTGCACAGGCACCCACCAGAGTCTCTGCATTGCTGCCCCTTCTGCCCTAGTGCAGTCCCATCTGGAGGCCATGGATGAATGACTAAGTGAATAGCCATGGTGAAATGACTAGAGTTGGGCTTACTACAAAATGGTGACATCACTACAGCAAGCTCTAGGTGGAAGAAGGCCTTCATCACTTCAGCTACCTGGCTGGGTGAGAAGCTCAGCAGGACCCTGAAGCTTCATCACACTGGATGGAGGCTGAACCCATCGATGGAAGGGGAGGTCAGTGTTGCGCCATGTGGCTTTAGCTGGAGACACCTATGCAGTGATACAGTAGTACACACCAGTAGCCCCCTGAGGCTTGGCAGTCAAGAGCTGCTGAGTGGTTGTCACAACAGTAGCTGTGAGGATCCCCTTGTGGTGCCAGTAGGGATGTTGCTATGATGTGGCCTGAAGTGCATCTGGAAAACCTGCTCTAGGACCAGGAGGCCAGGCATGGCAGTAGCAGGAGAGGCTTACAGTGCTCAAATGTGGGCTTGTCCCTCCCCTAGCAAGGCTGCTGGCTGGCTGCCTTGGAGGATGCTGGTGGGATCCAGTGCTACAGGCACAGCTCTGAATCTCCTTTACTAACAATGACTCTGATACCTTTTTCAGGGCTTTCATTAGGTGAAATGAACACTTGATTGTGGGGTGGGAGGAAGAACAATGCTGTATTGGAGTAGATGAGTCTGCTTCAGCAAGCTTGCTACTTATTTCCTTCTCATGCTGCAGGAGACTCTGGTTTAGGGAAGTCAGAAGAAGAAATGGATAATTCTAGAAGAAGCTTTGATTTGAGATTCTAGTTGTAGTTGGATGAACCCAAATTAAGTGCTGGGGGGGAGGGATGCTGTACCAGGCTTGGGTGACCTTTGCTCAGATCCCACACAGCTGGAAGAGACCTTGCAGCAGTAGCACACTAAGCTGAGCCTGCATTGCTGTGCCTGCACCCTTGCAGCTAGACCTGAGCTAGCTTGGGGGTTGCTAGTAGGGGAGCTTCAATAGTGGCTTGGGGGCACAACTCTAGCAAAATGTTTGAGATGCTGGGAAAGGCTCAGCTGGGCATTCCTGCCTTGTGCTAAGCTTTATGTTTTTTAGCTCTGCATTGGCTGCAGGCACTACAGTGTGGAAACAGCCTTGGCAGTAAAAGGACATTTGAGGCCACAGTGAAACTAGGCATTGAATAGCTGCTAAAATGTGCCTTATGGCTCAGGAAACACTTGTGCATGTAGGCCTGCTTCCTTTGAGGGCAGGCTCAGCAGGGCTGAGGCTGCCTGATAGCCCTGCATCCTCCTTCATCCCCAGGATGAAGTTGGCTAAAAGCTTGGACACTTGCCAAGCAGGTGCTGTGGTTGAGCTGACCCTAGGAGGCCCTTGCTGAGCATACTCCATGCTGCCTATCACTCAAATGCCAGATGCTGCTGGACAGAAAGGCCTCTGCCCTCATCCTCTCCATTCCCTTTGGGAATGTCCTGGGAACAGATGGTTTGATTCAAGTGGCTGCTGCTGCTGGCTTGAGAGTACCTGGCTGGAGAGCACTAGTGTCTGGTGTTGATTTCCTTTTGTTGTTTGAAGCTACATGGTGAGATGTCTCTGGAGCCTTCTGGCTTGTAGCTGGGAGGCATCAGTCAAGTGGGGAAAATGCTTGCAATGGTCATTCTCTGTCCTCCCAAGTGTCCAAGCTGTACTTGGCTCTGCAGCAAGACTGCTGGCATCTCTTGCCTGACTCATGTAGGCCCCATCAGGCCTGGTGGAAGTGTGACTGCTAATAGTATATGGCTGGCTCACTTGGGAGGTGAACAGCATGCTCTAGCTTTGCACTGTGCAGAGCACTTGCAGCTTGTAGCTGCACAGTGGCTTTTTCAAAAGATTTGTTTGGAAGTTGTCTTCTCTCTGAGCAGCTGGCAACCAGGCCTTGCTTGGAAGCTCAAGCTGGTTGAACTTGAATGATGGCCTGGCATGTCCAGGACTGCTTGAAGCAGCTGTAGTCACTTCTACTATGTGATTATTAGTGTTGGCACTTGGACTGTTAGTGTGAGGTTTAGAGGCCCCCCCCCTCCTTAGTTAAGGTAACAGTCAAGTTCACATTATCTGCCAGGTGATAGTCTAACCATAGTACCCGTGGCCCTTGCTTCAGCCATGATGGTGTCAGGGTTGCTGCCTTCTAGTATGTCCAAAGGGAACTCTGTGCCTGTGGGGGGGAAAAAGGGGACTTGCACAGAAAACGGATGGAAGATCAAACTGTCTTGCAGCTGTGCTCCCTCTAGCATTTTCTGATCTTGCTTTCTAGACTACAGGAAGCTTTCAAACTTTCCAGTGATGCCATGGCTATGTTAGCCGTATCCAATCCCTCGTGGCATCACTCCTAGCAAAGGCTTAGTCGGTTAAAAGCCAGCCAGAAGCCTGAGATCCTCTATAGCTCCAGGAATGGGAGTGCTAGCTGCTGTACTGTCCCAATGTGGACTTTGTCCTGAAGACTGGTCTCATCTGGGTGGGTTCGCTTGCAGTGCGCTGTCCAGAATAAAATCAAGCAAAGGTCCACCCTCTTTGGCTCCCATTTTAACCAATGGTTTGCATATAAAAACCTGTTCAGCCATGCAGAGCAACCTCGCTGTCCTGGTCTTATCATGGCATCTACCTTGTCTTAAAAAATGGCTATTGTCCATGAAGAATTCTGGTGATGCAGAAAACATCTGAGGCCAAGTTGACTGGATAGGAGGTTCACGAGTGACATGCTCTTGTGAAGGAAGTGGCAGAAGCTGTAAAGACCTTGAGACATGACCTGAGATTTTTGTCTTCAGTGGGCCTTCAGTCGGCCTCCCAGGGAAGTTAGCTACTCGGCTAGGAAAAGAGTTGGTCTCCAAGTTGGCTGGTTTGGGGCCCTGATGACTTAGCAGTTAAGTTCATCTGGAAGATCCTGGAGTAGATCCTGCCATCCTGTCCTTTCAAATTAAAGGATGGCTTGAGCTGCTTCCCTTCCCACTGATGAGCACAAATTGTCTACTCTTATGTAGATGAAAGCAAGAAATGGAAGGCTGTATGAGCCCCCCACATGGAGGGGAATTCTCCAGCTTCTGCCAGACCACTATTTAAGCTGGGAGAAAGTGACTGAGAACTTGGCCTGCTGTTCCCACTGTCAGTGATTTTTTTTTTTTTTTTTTTTTTTTTTTTTTGTAGGGCTAGCATCTGTTCTGGCTGCTTCAGTTCTCCTGCCTTTGGTCTGGTAACAGCTGGATGGGCTTTGGACACTGGCATAAGATGGGGCTGAGCCCCTGGCAGTACCAAGCATGCATTTGGACTCCTTTTAAAAGTTTCAAGAGGAGGCTGGATGAACACTAGTCTAAGATGATTTAAGAACAGCACTTGTGCAGGGGGTTGGATGAGATGGACCTTGAGTTTCTTCCCAACCTAGTAGTTCTACATACTGTTCAGGCTTGGACTCTTCCCTGCACTGAAGTTCTGTTTAGTGAATAGACTATTGCCCAGGCCCTGGGATATGCATTAATTTGGGCTATATGTGCATGAACAGCTCAGCATGCTCTTCACTAGTTTCACCAGAGCTCCCTGAGATTCCAGGTGTGAGCTTTTGGCCATTTGGCACCATTCTGGGATGAGGTCTTTCCCAGGCATAATCTTGCTTTCTAAGCATGGGAATGGAGCAGATTTCCATGGAATATGAGATTCAAACATTAACTTAAGGGGTGCATATAACCTGTTCACCTACTTCTGGTACAGAACAAAAGTTCATTGTGGTGGGGGGAATCACAGCCAGGATGAACTGGAGTCAAAATCACCCGGATTAAGAAGATGGTATCAGCAAGGCAAAGTAAGCATAGGCTGCAGTTGGCTCTAACATCTAGCCCAGCTGAATTAGCTACCTTGAGCCAGAAGCCTTGTAAAACTAGAACAGAGCTTTGGATATTAGGAGGGCTAGCAGGGCTGTTGCACTCACCTGAGCCCGAGTTGTCAAGAGGACACCCAAGGACTGTAGCCTAAGGGCAAGATCCACTGACGGTTCAGAAGGAAGCCGAAGGACCGGATTTGGGAGCCCCTGCAGCCATATACGTGCATGTCTCTTGCAGTCCAGTTTATATAAGCTGGTCTCCTCCCCCCCTCCTTCAGAGGGCACTGCGCTCTCTGAGGCTGGAGTTCCCTTCAGCAGAGAGTGCTGTCCAGGGTTAAAAGAGCATTATGCAGCCTGACAAATGGGGAGTTTCCTGTTCCTGCTCAGCTGCTGGGCAGGATGGAAGAAACTAATTCCAGATGTCAGGGGAAGGGGGCGGGGGGTGACTCTGGGAAACTTTATAAACTAACAGTCCCTATGTATGTGTGGAGTGTAGCCTGACAGGAGTTTTGAAACACGACAGCCCTAGTACCTGGCAAGGAGAAGTGGGGACTCTGTTCATCTGGGTCTCTGATTTGACTAAGCAGCCTGGTGGTTTTTTGGATGTTCCACTGGTGCAGTGGGACCAGGATAAGCAGCCAGGGGTGGAAGGAGTGGCCTAGGGCTCTGGTCAGTAAAAAGCAGTAGCCTGTGGGGGCAGAAAGGCCTCTTGGAGTCAAGCTCCTGCTGAAAGAGGGATGCTGGCTCCATACACAGCTGTGATTCCCAGGTCCACCAATGTCTTGCTCTGTGATGTCTGGCTGGGTGGTGACCTTCCCTATCCTTTGTAAGGACGGGGGTGGGGATCATCCTCTGTGTTCTTCCATAGCCCCAGACTTCTGTGGTTCATCCTTGGCTTCTGAGCCAGTTCACTAGTCAGCAGAAATTAAACTTCTCCAGGCCACCAGCTGGAGTAGCTCTGTATTAGGAAGAACTCTGTGCCCTGACAGATTACGTGTGTGCTGGGCTGGCATCTGGGAAGGATGAGGATGGTTCTGGCTTTGTAATTTATCCCTACACTGGGTTCCTCTTCACCTTTTGGTGATTTTCAAATGCATCCCCCCACTCCCCATTTGAATGGCTGCCAGCTGGCCTGTTTGTGAGGCTCTTCAAGTGAATGGATAGGCACAGTGAGCTTGCTCAGACTCCAAGCTTAATTAGAATAGAGAGGGCCTTCCTAATTGCCTGCTGTGCCATGCACATGGTATGTGTCATGTCCATCTTCCCCAGTGTCAGAGAGCCAAAGGCTGAGTGGACCAGTCGATTCTTGTCCTCCCTCTAGGTAAGGTAGTGGCCTCCATCATAGGCAAAGCTTTGCCCATATTTACTACTTGCTCTTTCTATTCTGAGGTTCTGCCAGACCCCACTTGGGACAGGAGCCCTTCAGCATTCTGGGATCATCTGGATGATGCAAAACTTACATGAAGGATATTCTAGTTCCCATAAGACTCAATTCCAGGCCTGGCACATGCAACTGCCTGCAATAGCACAATTCGATTTCCTTTGAGTCTCCTGGGAATGAGGTTTTTTTTTTTTTTTCCTCCCCCCGCTTTCCACAGGTGTTTGACTCGCAGGAGTGTGAATTCCCTAGTTTCTTTCTCCAAAAGAATAGCTGAGTGCACTCCTAGCTCAGCAACCTCTGGACCCAAACACCTTCTAACCTGCTGTGGCTGCTGCTTTGTGGGGCTCCTCATCTTGGCCTCTCTTTTTAAAGCTTGAAGGTCTTACCTTGTGATTGAACCAGCTTCCTCCCTTTCCTCCCCTGCAGTGCTGCCAAGTAGGGCTTGGAGCAAAACAGGCATCCAACCAGCATTGGAGGAAGGAAACTTCAAGTGAAAGCCCAGCCCCTGGGCTTCCTCTGTTAGGGAGGAGGAACTTCCAGCTTCCAAAGCTTGTGAAAGTGGGAGGTAGAACGTAATTCTTCCTGGATAGACTGTAGGACAATGTCAAGAATATCTGGATTCCATGCCATGAGGAAGCCACAGAAGAAAACTGCTGCTTATAGCTGGACAGATAGGTATTGGTGGGGCTGCATCTTGACTTGCTCACTGCTGCCACCACTAGAGACCTCACTTTGAAGCTCTGTTGCATTTCATCTGTAACCTGCTGTGGATGGCAAAACTCCAGTGCTTCTAAGTATGAATTGAGTGATTTTTTTTTTCTTCTGACCAGCACATACAGCTGAGGATCCCATGGATTGCCTGTAAAAACAAATTGCAGGTCTTGCTGCGTGACCTGCAGCTTGCTGCTCCATCCCTTGGAGATGCTGCAGCACAGGTTTACTTACCACTGCTGCAGAATGAGCTAGGGATGGGCAAGATGGGGCAGCAGCCTAGAGAGCCAATTTAATGGTAGCCCCCCCACCATGGGGGAGTTTATGCTTTAGCGGCATCCCTGTACCATGGTAATAATAGCTGGGTGCAGGGACACTGCTGATGTTGCTGCTGTGGCAGGCACTCACTTTGAGTAGTGGGGACAGTAATATTCGGTGTTCTGCCCTTTTGCTCTGGCACTTGAACATTTCCCGCCCCCCCCCCCCATGCTTTCTGGCAGGGGCTCTGGCTAGGGTGCAGAACTTGTTAAGTCACAGCTCTGCAGTCAGACCACTAGTTTTTAAAGTGTCAGGTCTGCACAGCAAAACTTCAGCAGGATGAAGGGTGAGATTCTAGTTCTCCAGTGTTGGGGTGGAAAATAGCTGGCTGCTGCCATCACTTTTGTACTACTTGCAGCAAATGGGCTTCTGCAGCACATGGATCCCAGGGCCTTGGGCTGAGCACTGAGTGCAGTGTGCTGGGCTTCCAAGTGGCTTGCAAGCTACCACAGACCAGATTCAGACGTTATAATTTTACCTGTAAGTGATCAGAAACCACTCTAGACCTGTAACAGAACAGAAGCTTTTGGCACACAGACTTGTTTAAAAGTGGTGGAACCTGGTCCAAGGCTTGCACGCGCATCCCCCTCCCCCCCACCCCCCCAGGTGGTGGTGGGGGGTGAACGTGTGTTCTGTTTGCTGCACTACCTACAGAAAACTAACTTGGATCTTTTTTTTGCCTCTGGCTGCTTGAATCTGTACCTAGCCATAACGTTCCCTCTTGACAAGGGAGTAAGCCTCCCCACCAATGTTCAGCATAGCCTTAACTAGCTGAACTTTCACCTGATCTCCAGTAGACCTTTTCTCAATGGGGAAAATCTCTGCTGTGTGGGGAGCTGACCTGGTGACTAATATACAATGTGTTTGCTTGCAACAGTCATGTTAGAACGTGGTTGGAAGTAAAAGGAGTAGCTGTGGTACATACTGGGTGCATCTACATGTGCTTTAATGCGCTGTAACCTATTTTTATGCTTTTGCTACTGCACATTAAGGCAGCCTAATACAATACCTCCAATGTGAGGTATCTTAATACGCATTAGGAAAAGTGCATTAATGCACATGTAGACGTGCCCACGGACACTTCGCAGACTGGAAAGCATGGGAACTCACGCATGCTCTGTAGATCCTATACAGACAAATCTGTAGGATGTAGTAATGTCTGCTGCCAAGTAACTTCAGTGAAGCCTTGGTGTTCCTGGCATTCTGAAGCCTGTAACTCCCATAGGGAAGACCCCATGTGGCTGTATGTTGGATGCCAGTCTTCTACCTACACAGTGTTTGCAGGGGATCCAGTTAGAGCATCTACACATGCCTGCTCTAAGCCTGGGAGAAGAGGCTTGGCCTAAGAGATGAGGCACTACCTGCATTGTCGTCTGCTACAGAAGTTCTGCTCTTCCTTCGGTGAGCCCTTCAGCAAGAGGGTAGCAGCCTTCTCCAGCCGAGGGGGGAAATGTCCAATACAGAGCTCCTAGTTAAAACCAAATGACAACATGGGGTACTGTGTGGAGTGCTTTTTGCTGGATCCAGTAGTAAGGGAGCTGCTAGCCCAAGCAGTAATGTGTGGGGTTTTTTGGGGGGGGGAGGGGAGGAGGTTTTCTACTTTGGTATCAGAGGCCTATGCAGCCTGTTGGTGGAAACCAAGGGTTCTGGTCTTGCCCATCTGGAGTTCAGGTTTAATTGGTGATCACTTTTGGGATCTTCCCTGTATCAAACCAGGCCACTCTAGTTCTAGAGGCTGTGCAGACTTGGCCTGCCTTTAGGCATGTGGCGCATCCAGTTTGAAGCTTCCTCTACCCACTCTACTCCTAATGGATGAGTTTACTGAAGTACAAGGAATCTTCTTGCATCTTGGGGGAAGAAAGCTTTGAAGACACTGGGCACATGACAAAAGAGCCCAAAGAATGGCCCTTCTGGGCTGAGGCTGCACTCTGGCTGGTGCTACACTGGCCTCTGGGTGGCAGCAGTCAGCTGGCAGGGGGTAGTTTTCCAGAACTCCCCTTCCTAGATGGGATCATGCCCAAGGTTTTTGGGGGTAGATGCAAGGGAAGGAATGCAGCAAGGAAACACTTTTTCCTGTCTAGTTGAATAACAGTTATTTTTGCACAACTGGATCAGCATGCACAAGCTGTTCTAGTGGGAAGAAGGACATGGAATTAAACACCTTTCCCCTCCCCAGAGGTACTCTCAGCTGAGAAAATGTTAATGTAGATGAGCAGCGCAGGTGTCAACATAATGTGTTCCTCTGACCCTAGGAAGCATCTGCTTCAATGAGCCAATGGAGAGCCATTTGCACTGTGCCTGTGACTACTGGTGCTGCAGTGCTAAGGGGATAGGGGAAATTCCTGACTTCTGTCTAGCAGTACTTCCTTGCTGACTAACTTGGGGCTTGAAAGGGAGGAGCAATTGCTGAAGTGCAAACAGTGAGGTGGTGTATGAAGTCCCATTCTGCTGCCATTCTTCTAAGAACATAACAAGTGCCAATGCTGGGTTAGACCAGTGTTTGGCCTATCCCACTATTCTATCCCTAACCGTGGGAGAGCATATGGTGTGTGTGATCACTAGAGATATATATCAGACCCTCCCCCCTGACATGCACCATTGTCTGGTTTAGAGATGCTTTGTGCTGTGAGGAACCATCTCTATGCCTCCCACTGTCCTGAGAAGCCAAAGGGCTTTCTTTGCAGGGATCTGCTGCAAAGTCCTTTTTTAAACCTTGCTGGCCACTTGAAAAAGGGCCTCTGGCATGAGAGATGCTGGGCGCCTCTGCTGCAGTGTTGCCCAAAGCCTTGCTGAGAGTAGGCTGTATTCTTCCTGTGGAAGGGAAAGAAGTGGATAGACTGGTGGGCCAGAGCAACCATGGAGATGTCCCCTCTTGTCCCAAGACCTGCTCTACCAGGGCAGATAACTATTGTCTGGGTATTGTGTGGCTTGTTGTTGTGTGTTTTTTTTTTTTTTTTTTGTTTGGTTTTTTTGGTTTTGTGTTTTTTTTTTAATTCTGGTGGTGCAATGGTGGGTGTTAGAGATGGGCACCCCAGTTCATGGACAGCGAGACCTTGCTGTTGGGGGAGCATTGAGGATACCTCATTGCATCAGTTGGTGAGCTATAGTCCTGAAGGTCTGGGATATCCCTAACTGTGCCTTGCATGTCCTTATTTCTAGGACCCAAGTAAGAATGACTAGTCCAAGATTTGTTTGTCATGTCTTCAAGGTATGAAGACTTCCACTGCCTCGGTCCTGGTTGTTGCGGTGGTCGCATACTCCTGGCCTGCTTAAACTTTTTTGGAACAAAGAATGTCTCTCTCCCAATCTTGTAGGCTGTTTTTATTATGTGGCCCCAGTAGGTACATGGCAACTGGTATGCTGGTGTCTTTTTTTTTTTTTTTATAGGTGTGATGTGGTGGTTATGGCTAGCCAAGGACCATCCTTGTCAGATTTAGGACTTGGAGTCCTTTAGAACTCCCCTCACCCCTCCCAGTGAAATGAGCAACCTTATTCAGCGATGCAAAAAAGCACCCAAAGGTAGTGGAGAGAAGCTTATGTCTCCTTGCAACGCCTGTGGAAACTTCCCAGGAAACAGCTGAAGTAGTTCACTATATGTGGATCTAAAGGCAGACTGGTCAATTAGTTACTCATGGATTTGGATCTGAAGGACACATTCTGGATGTCTGAATGTGTATGTTAAGAACAAGACTAAGATGTGGTAGGTCTCCAAGATTTAGTTGTCATGGTCTCCAAGGCATGAATTCCAAGTCGTGCTCTCACATGGTCAGGCTGGTATTGCCAATATTTATCCTGCCCAGGGGCAAAAGTGGGGGCTTTGAGTTGTTAGACAGCAGTAGTTACTTGCCAGCAATATGCTATGTCAGCACTTCTGGATCCTTGGATGAACAAAGACTTAACTTTCTCCCTAAAGCTAAATACTGATCCTAAGTACTAAATAAGGAAAGCTCCATTAGCTTAAAAGACTTTTACGAAAGAGATCAGTCTAACTACCCTTTTTCAAGCATGAGCTTGGCTGTGCAAAAAGCCTTGCTGGAACTGGGAATCTGGCATGCTGAGTAGCACTGATGCACTACATCTGCCTTGAGCAGCAGAAACTCCCAGTAGGATGATAGCATCATCCTAGAGTCCCTGCTGGTCGCTGGCACTGGCGCACAACCCTCCATGTAACCTGTATGTGGTGGAAGATGTCCTGATTCCTGGACCCTCTGGTCCAGCTGACATTGGATCACAGCTGTGGAATGGCTTTCTCTTCCAGATGCGCTGGTATCCTCCCTCTGAAGCTACCCAGCAAGGATGGAAGTCTCGTCAGTTTTGTTAGCTCTTTGGTAAGTATCTTGCTTGAGTGGGATGGATAGGTTCTGGATCCTCCTATTTGTGGCTGCATGCAAAGAGTGTTCTGTGCCCAAAGCTCTGCTTTTGAGTGGGGCTTTCACATATCACTGCAGAGCTGATGGGGCAAGATTTGGATCTAAGGTTGGCCTCTCCTACCCAACCTGGCTACTCTCAAAAGCTCCTTCTGCATCTCGCTAGAAGATGCGAGGCCTGGAGTTATGGAGTTCCTGTTGCTGTTGGCAGTCTGGCTCTGCTGCTTGAGTGAGTTTTGTCTAAACGCAAAGAAGCTACTAGTGACTACATTGGGTCAGTAAATGACTGTTTTGGGTTGTCACAGTAAGTGTTGGCTTGGAGCTTTGTGAGGATAACTGGTAAGTGCACAGAGGCTGAATGTCCTGTTGGGAAACTCCTCCTTTGCCAGGAGGGGTGCCTCTGAGCCACATAGTCTATTGCCCGGCTGTTGCACTGGGGTTGGCAGAGACTGACGTCACTTTCATCAAGGTGCTTGTATTGAGTTTTGGCAGGATGCCTTGCAGTCCCTTTACTGATTTGGACCTAAGGGCCACCCCAAAATAGGGCTCCACTGTGTTGGGCACATAATAAATCTGGTCACAAGCTGGATAAATCTGCCTCCCACCCACAGGGAAGGGGTGGCATGAACTGGGCGAGGACAGCCAAACGGCATGTTGGTACCATGACCTGGGAGACAGGAGTTGAGAAGGAATCCTCAAAATAGAAAAACGGGCAGGGCAGTGGGTAAGCAGACGAGATGGGCCTGAACTGAGGCCGAGATGAGGAGAGGGCTGCCGGGGAATTCTGAAGGCAGAGGTCCTGATCTGGCCTTGGGGAGAGACTAGGCCTGAAGCAGCCGTGCTCCTGGGGACGGGAGGACTTCCCAGTGGTGCCACAGTGGAAGCTTCCCCTGCACAGCTTGGAGGGCTGGGAGAAAAGATGAAGTCTTTCTGGGTCCCAGATCACCCCTTTGCTCCAGCGCAGTCTGCTGTCACTCCCACCAGCTGGCAGCGGCTCTTCCTGCTGCTCAGAGCAGGTCTATGAACTCCATTGCTCCAGGCTGTCCTTCAGGAAGGAGGTGGCGGTTTGCTGCTGGTATCTTCCACGTGTTGCTTGGGGAGGTGACCCACTACATTCTCTGGCTGGAACAATGGCATGTGGAGTTGATTACAAGACATGCTTAGTAACACGCTCCTCTCTTCCTTTTTCTTTTTAAGAGTCTCTTCTTGGCTTGCATTCTTCCCTTTTGTCTCTCCATGGAGCGATTGTGCCAGGGATGAAGCAGTGGATCAATCAAAATCCCTTTGGTTTATTTTGTAGGTATCTGACAAGGTGCCAAGTCTGCAGTAACCTCACACTTCTCCTTTTACGGAGCTGTGGGATTTCCTTCCCCTTCCCCTCAAAGACTGTGAAAATATATATCTGAACCCAACTCAGTGGACTGCATTCTGTGTCTGCTTGACCCCCTCCCCTCACCTGCCTCCCTTCCTGAGGCTCCATGACTGAGTTTCTCCTTTCTCCTACACTGAAGCCTAGTTGGAGAAGCTCAATCCTGGTGGTGGACAGGTTTGTACCCAACGAGACACTGGTGCCATTGGAGGCCTTGCTGTTTCCAGAGCAATACCCAGGCCTGCCTTGTCCTAAATGTTTGTTTATGCAGCTCTGCCGAAGGAAATGAAAGACAATCGGTTTTGCATGTTTTTCTGGCATGAATTAAAACACTTAACTTGTGTATGTGAGAGTGTGTAAGTTTGTTTGTTCTAGCATTTGTGTAACCATAGCAACAGGTCTTGGCCTAACTATTGATCCATCAAGGTTTTTCATCTTGCTTCTGTGAAGACTTGGCTTTTGAAAAAATTTGCTAACTCTCCTTGTCTCACCCGTTCTCTGTTCACTTCCCCTCCCCTCTTCCAGTACAACCAGAAGAATTTGAAAAGTGTTTCTTTTTTTAAAGTATGATGCACTGGGTTTTTTCTTGTCTATTCTCTCCAGTTTTTTAAAGTCAGGGCTTTTTTTTCCTCAGACATATATATAGAATGGCTGTAAAAAAAAAAAATATATATATATCTATCTAACCTCTTCCTAACTTCCCCTCCCCCCACATCCTTCTGATTGGAGAGAATCCAGTCTTGCCAAATCAGCCATCCTTATGGGAATACCGAACAAAAAAAAAAAAGTACGAGTATTTTTGTACCATGTGTAATAAGGAAATATTTATGCATCAAAGAGTTTCTTGTGTGTTTTTTGTGTGCAATTAATTATTATTATTATTATTATTAAAGAGAAATTGTAATCCTGTAAGATAAGTTAATGTTTAGTTAAAAGCTTGAAAGGAAAGGATTGTTTTTGTAATAATGATTCTGTCGGGCATAGTAAACAAATTGTGCAATTCTTGGTTTTTTTGTTTTAGCATCTTATTGCTTGGTATTGAAGTGCTTTAAGTATTATTATTATTATTATTATTATTATTATAATTATTATTATATACAACCATGGCTCTTGCTTGTATTAAAAGACTTGAGAATAAGTTGCTATAA
>NW_017728911.1:624144-665160 GCF_001723895.1 Crocodylus porosus | reverse complement strand
TGTGTGTGTGTGTGTGTGTGTGTGTGTGTGTGTGTGTGTTGGGGTGGGAGAGATGTGGAGGAAAAGCATGAGGACCAACAGCAGCTCAGTTGGTTCTTATCTGTCCAATCTCTTTCAGCTAACTTTTTCATGCCAGTCTGCCTCTCAGCAGATGACGGCAAAGCCTGCGCCTCGGCACCAGGAATGTCTGCTGCTCTGGCAAGCTGAGTGGGGACAGGAGAGATCTCCATAGAAGGAAAATGCCCTCCACTGCTGCACTCTCTCCCAAGATGGCAGCAGTGCTCTTCCCAGCCTGCAGCTGGGAGCAGACTGGCTTCATGGGCAGCACCGTGTCCTCTGCCCTACAAGTACAGAGTGCTCCAGAAACAAAGGCAGTGGGAGAGCAGCCAGGACCGCTGCCCTGGCATGAGCAACACTGGGCTGCTCTAGCCTGACAGCTGAGCCGGTCTTCCATGCTCAGTCCCATAGGCTCAGCCCCTAGTCACCTTCCTGCCCCCCCCCCCATCTGACTTGACCTGTTACCCTTTTCAGGGCTGCTTGTACTAGCAGCAGCTTGGGACAGTCTCTTGTTAAACTAAGCCAGGATCTGGCTAAGAGCTTAAATGCTGTAGCAGCCCTTCTGCAGAAGGGACTTCCTGCCCCACAGTGCTTGGAGCTGCATACCCCTCCTGCCTGGGAGTCTAGCCTGCCCTGGCTCCCTGACTAGGTAAGGAAATAGGCCACATCCAGTGGGGAAGGTGAAAGATATAATGACTTGTCTTCCTAAAGGCATCCATTCTCTCCTTCCCAACCCCCTTACTCCCTAACATAATCTCGGGTGTAAGGAGGGGGTAGGGACACTGCTGAGGTTGCTTTTCATTTGCTATGGTGTGTGTCTTTGTGTTCCCCTTGTCCTGTGTGCTTTTTGGCTTCGTGAGATGGGAAAAGGTAGACTTTCGGTCTATGGCATCCCTTGCTGGCTTCAGTACTGCCTCCCTCCTCATGCGTGTGTGGGAGTAGGGGCTGCTGTAATGGACTCTGTCCATTATCCAGTGGAGCTTTGCTCAGCTCTCCAGAAATGAGGTCTGTTGCTATGAATAAGTGATGCCAACATAACCAGGCATGTTGAAACAACCACTCAGCTGGATGCTGTTTTTGCAAAGGGAGCAGACCCTACTGCTAGACAACCGCCTGGTGTGTACTTGCTGCAGTGTGACGAGGTGGTGCCCTCAGTCAGCGCTATACTGAAAGGTAGTGTTTCTAGGGAATGTAAGCTGGAGTGGCAATGGGGTAGCTGGGAGCAGAAGTAGGCTATGTTGTTGCTAGCTTGATCTGTAAGTGCTGTCATTTCCCTTCAGAGTGGCATGTGTCCTATCAGCATGTGTGAACACATACAAAAGCCACTGTTCACTTGCTGCTTGGCTACGCTGCACCTAGCAGTGGTTGGCCTTCCCTGCCCTTGGCTTTTGCTTGCTATTCTCCACCTGGTTGTGACTAACCCTACTAGAGTGTGAACAGCCAGGAGCTAGAAGCTCTTGTGACTGCTCCCATGAGGCAAGAGGGGTATCTGATGGTGGGATGGGACGTTTTGGGGGGAGGGGGGAGGGAGTTGTCCAACCTGAGGCCTGGCTAACTCATGATGCAGCTTCTCAACTGCCTCTTAAGTGGCTGGTGGGGGCTCTGCTCTGCTGTATTTCCCCTGGCTGAGGTGGTCCTCTCCCTTGTTACCCACAGGGCTATGAGATCCCTTCTGGAATCAGCTCTGTCTGGCAATGTCTTTGCTCCCAACTGCAGAGATTCCCACTCCTTGGGCTTGTTTGTTCCTTCTCCCCAGAGCAGGGGCAAAAAAAAATCAAAATATGGTTTAAAAAGTCAGTGCTAAAAATAGGCCTTCTGGCCCCAGTGCCTGGGAATTGACTTGCACTGACGTCATCCCTCCAAGCGGGGCTGCGGGCAGCCTGAGCCAACATGCCCATGTGCAGGGACCCCTGCTTCCCTCTCGAGGAGGCCGAGGGCAGCTTCCCCACCAACCCCGCTCTGAGTGCAGCTGAGAGAAACAGCCAAAGAGTGAAAGCAGCAATCCCTGGCCCACAGCAGCCAGGCTCATGCTGAAAGCCTGAGTCCTTCTGCTGAGCTGTATCCTCCATAGTGTGGTGGAAGGAAGAGGGAGGGATGCAAGCAGTAGGAATCTGTGCCAGGGCCCTTGGCTTATAGGACAGGGGTGGGGAGAGCCCCTTCCCTATCCTGTCTCTTCTGGTTGTCCAAACCCCAGCAGGCTGTGCCCTGCCAGAGTTTGGGCATCTCCCTGGCTTTCCAGGGCTTTAATTCACTGTGGTGTCCCTAACTTGGGTGCTGGGGAGGTGATATTTAGCCAATTCCACATTAAAACTCCTTCCTTACCTTGGCTCTGCTCCTCCGTTCCTATCCTTGCTACCTCCCCACATGGGCTCAGCCCCTTCCCAATACAAATACCTGCTCCCCTATGCCCTACTTTGATCTAGGCTATGCATTTCTCCTTCACCTCCTCCCTCCTGCCTGCCAGCTCCAGCCACATCTCTCAGCTTTACTCACTGAAGCATAAGCTCCCCCTGGGGAGAGGCTGGGGCCCAGCACTGGGACAACATGGGGTTTTAAATTATAGAGGAGATTTTTCAAAAACCTTTATCACACGCATTAACATGGACTGGGCAATGAATAATTTATGCCTGGCTCTATTAAGCTTTTACACTGGGACACGCACACACAGCAGAACCTGTGCTGGAGCAAAAGTAGGTCACAGCAGCTCCAAAAGCCTGCCTTCATGGTGGCTGCAGTGTGTGCATGCATGACCCTGGTCCCTGTGCCTCCCTCTGGATGGGCACATGTTGGTCCTCTCCCTTTGGGCCCAGCAATGGCAGTGGCAGTGCTACCTCTCCTGCTCCTGGCCTGTCTCCTGGGAAGGGTGTCCCAGCCCTGCCCAGCTGGGTTGATGTTTTCACCCTTCCTTTTTGGTACTTGGCAGAGGAGCAGACTACACCCCGTAGGACATGCCAGCTCCCACAGGAGTCTGGGGCCTCCCAGAGCTGCTGACCTCCCCTCTTCCCCTCCAACTGGGTAGGGGAGTTGGCTGAGGGCTGTGATGGTCCCTGAAACTGGGCTGTTTGTGCTAGGTGTCCAATTCAAAGGCCCATCATCTCCCTACTCTGGGGGCTTTCTCCACTGGTTGAGCTCAGGCCATCTGTGGGATAGCTGCACCGCAGTAGTACAGACCCCTCAAGCAGGCACTTGTCCTCCTCTATACCTCTGATAGCCTTCACTCCCTCACCCCCCCCTGCCCCCATCTCCTATCCTGGGCACAGCTGATAGGTGGCTATATCTATGGGGGGCTAGCTGGGGGACAATGGGGAAGCCCAAGGCCCCTGTAGCCCCAGCAACTCGCTGGCTGCAGAGGACTCTCCTACCCAAGCAGGTAGCTCAGTATGCAACCTGCTCCCCTGCCAAGCCTGCCTTTGAACACCTGCAGTTTTAAAAATACACTAAGGTGGGAGGCTTGGCCTTTGCCTTTCGGTTTCTAAGTCTCTGGCTCACATTTGGGCCATAGTCTAAATTCCCACACTGGCCCCATTCTGCTTTCCTAGATCTGACTGTTGGCTACTTGAGTGTAGTGACTTGCCTCTGCCTCACGTTCTGGTGACTGGCTCGATAGAGAGCCCTTGGGAGATGCAGGGACCCAGAGTGCTTGATTTGTCCTTCCCAGGTATAGAATAGAGTCCAAGGCCCCAGGTAGCCACCAGGCCCTTCTAGTAGGGCCCCGCAGCAGCACGGCCAGGCTGAGTGCAATGGGACAAGCGCCTTTTGTGCTGGTTAGGCACAGACTGGCCTCAGCTGCAAACAAGGAACGTGGTTCCTTCACTGGGCCTCTGTGGCTAGTGATCTTCTGTGAAAAGCAGCAGGGGCTACCACTGCCTCCTGGGAGCTGTAGGATACAGCCCTGTGCTCTCTGCATAGAGGAGCTGGCTACCAGGGGACCCTACAAGGGGAGCAATGCCAGCTCCAGAGTAAAAATCCCAGCTACACCACTGAGGCCTTTCACTTCCAGCATAGCTGGCACACCAGGGCCGGCCTGCCTCCTCAGTGTTGTCCTCAGGCCTGAGTTTGTCACAGCTCCAAAATGGGGTGCAGAAACCCATGGAAATGTAAATAGTGATGCAACAAATTACCAAGTGAATGATGTACACAAGGCTGACCTGACTTAGTGAAAGTGCTTTCAGGGGAGAGGTGCTGTGCCTGGATACTTGCTCACCACCCCTACCTCAGATAGCCTGGCCTTTGTCTGGAACCCCATAGGGACAGTTCTTAAATGCACAGTCCACCACTAGCGTCTTGCAAAGGGATGGCCTCATTAGCACCATCTTGCATGTCAGGAAGCTGAAGCACAGACTGATACCATGACCATCCACAGGCCAGGCAGCAAGTGGTAGAGCCTGGAGTCCAGGCTGGCGGGCCAGTGGTGCCATTGTATTGCTATCTGAAACCTTTAGAACCTCCCCCTGGATCAAAGGGCAGTGAGTTGAACATCCTGCTAACAAGTCCCTGAGGGACAGAGAGTAGACACTACGTGCATCTACACATGCTATTAGCAAGGAGCAATAAACTCCAGCACATGCTGCACTGGAGTTTATTGCTCCCAGGTGCACTGTTGGAACCTGCACCCAGGACTGCAGCACGTTGGTCCAGGTCAGAGCAGCCCCAGCTGATAGAGAGTCTGGGGTGGGGTCAGCCTGGGGCTGCTCCAATCCAGCTCAACATACAGTGGGGAGAGTGGCTGTGGCACAAGGGAGCTCCAGTGCAGGGGTAGCTGGCAGGTAGCCCCCAGGCTAAAGCACCCTTGTGCCTCAGTCAGCCCTGGTGTCTATATGTGTGCTGCTGTGCATGGAAAAAAACTCTGCAGCAAGGTTTTACTTGTATTTACAATACCACTCTGCTGTGCTGTGGAGTGAATTAGTTTCCTGCAGCCTAACAGGGCCACATGTGTAGACACAAGATGTTCACTGTGCAGGTAATTGATCTACTCAACAGTAAATGTGTTGTGTAGACATGCCCGCTGTCTCTGAGGTCCTGCCCTGAGCTCTGAGGACAGCCCTCTTAGAGTGCAACACTAGCATCTGGGGAAGTTACTCCAGCATGAGGTAAGGCCTGAACAGAAAGTACAGCAGCTATTCCAGAATAACTCTACTGGTGGACACACCTAATCCAAACTGAGTTAAAACCCATCAGAAAAATGCCAATGCATAAGAGCATCTCCACAGGGTAGTATCTTGGCATAGCCAGGTCCAAAATAAAGGTAACGGGGGTTTCCCTGCATCACTTCTGGGAAAATGGTTGCAGAACAGTTAAGCTGAGCTGGCTAGTGATGGTGTTTGGGAGTAGAATTGGGTTGGAAGATTTGATTACCTGTAATTTTTTTTTGTTATATCCAAAGCCTAAACTTTTTTTGGAGGAAACCTATCAGCGTTAAACTCTTTTGTAGGGGGAAGGTTGGACTTACTACCCAGCCTTGGACAGGAAGGACACCCCTCCCCAGAACAACCACCAGCCTGGTGATCCCCTGGCATCTGGGATCCCTTGGTTCAAATCCCTGAGCAGGATTTAAACCAGGGTCTCCTGTGTCCTACCTGAGTGCCCTGAACACCTGCTGGTTGGTTACACTGAGGTGGCCTTCCCCACCTCTAATACTTTTTGAAAAGTTTCTAAATATTTCTGTCTTAACCCAGGACAGAACCAGGGGACAGGGAACCCCATCTCCTGCCTAGCCCTGTTAGGAGTGTGGGGTGGATGCTGGGAGAGGAAATTGGAGTTCAGTGCAACCCTCTGGACTAGAAAGCAGAGGTCCACCATGTCCCGCCCATGGGACATCCATCATCACTGTGTCCACCTTATGTAAAGTGCTGGGACGCACCTGGTGCCTTCCCCACTGGGCAGAGCCAAGCTGCCATCTAGTGGTGTGCTATAGGGAAGCACAAACCGGAGTCCACTTTGCTAGCCAGTACAAGGGGCTCCTTGTGAGCCTCGCAGCCTCAGCTGCTTGATGCAGGATCCTGCCCCTAGCATTTGTAAACTGTCTGGATAATAACAATCAAAATGCCTAGCGGTTTCCAACTGGTCTCCAAAAATTTTGTAAAGACAGCTGATACCCTTATTTCCATTTTAGAGATGGGGAAATTGAAGCAGAATGTGTCATGACAGCAGCGTTAGGACATCAGAAGAAACTTAACCAGTCCTCACACCCTTCCACCAGTGTCCTCTAAACCCTCGTGCTGCAGCCTACCTCCATCACAACCCCACTCCCCTTAGCAGTGCCCACATGGTGGAGCAGGAATTGCTCTTTTTGCAAGCCCATGGCATTGAAGTATGCAAAGAAAGCAGCTACTGTAGCAGTGACTGGCTGCATTACCTGTGATGTCAGATAAAAAGCTTTTCCAGTCTGACCAAAATCAGCAGGGCTCTTATTTCCTTCTGGAGCCTAGAGCAGCTCCTGAATCTCTGGACTCAATCAGAAACAGTCTTGAGAAGTTTGTGTTACAGACACACAGCAAGACAGAGCAAATCCACCAAAGTGGGGGCGAGGCCTCCCTTTGCTCAGCCAGCCGGATCTCACTAGCAATCAACACTGAGACCCTATGGCCCAGGAAACCAAATCTTCTCATCACCCAGCCCAAAGGACAACCTTGTCACCAGACCAGATCACTGTCAGAATGTTATCCAAACCCCATTTTCTTGTGAACATAGCTGGGCAAAATCTTATGGCTGCTCCCTTGTTATGGTGAATACTGGTATGTTCACCAGCACCAAAACTTCCCATGACTTGATATAGAGCTGGTCTCAGTGTTTGCCTTAAAAGAAAAGCAAATTAATACCTATAATTTCAGAATATTTTGTTCTGCCATTGGCAACAATGAAATGGTTTTGTATTCTGATTCAAAAAGACTTGTGGGCATCATATCTCTGCAAATAACAAAATACTTTAAAATGTTTTGACATCTAAATAGAAGACTATTGCAAGCTGAACAAGTGTTAGCTCTGAAATTCATTTTTCTTTCACATTTTCAGTCAACCAAAACCATGAAACACCTTTGTGATTTGGGACAACTGGGAATAAACAGAACTGCAAATTTTGGAGCTGCTGGAGGACCAAAAAACCCCCCCAAACTTAAATTTGCCTGTCTTTTTTACGACAGCAATTCCAACAGTGAGCAGCTCCACTTTCTTCCTTAGAGAAAGGAAGCAGGGAAAAGATAAAGAAGAAGAATGATGGGAAGAGAGAAGAGATAGGAAAAGAAACCACAGAGAATGACTCACCCCAAGGGCTCCCAGGAGCTTCTAAGGCACAGAAATGGGAATTTTTTTTTGTCATTTTCCTTGCCTAGAGCTTGAACAATAAAAGATTCGTTAGTCTGAACTAGTGCCAAACCTCTTCTTCTATGCTAAGGACAGACATTACACGTAAACCAGTTTAAGTGATCAGAAACTGGTTTAAACCTGTAACAGAACAGATGTTTAGTGCACATAAACCAGTTTGAAAATGGCTGAAACCAGTTTGAGATAAACCTGGTTGAATGTAGTATCAGACTTAACTGATTTGGGTCAAACCAGTTTATGCAATGTCTGTCCCAGACCCCTTGCTGGTTTAAGATAAATCAAACTCCCTCAGCATCCCAGCATGCTCCCTAACGGGAGCTCCAGCAGACTGCAGGCACAGCAGGTCTGCCTGGCTTCCCCCTTAACCCCCTCCCTGCTCCTCCACTGCTCAAGCAGGAATTCTCCACTCCCTCCCATCTCCCACAACACTGACCCCAGCCCCACTGGACCCTAGCATGCGGTATGCTAGCTCATGCCAAGAGGTACAATGTGTGTGTGGGTGTGTGTCCAGTTTCACTGGGACAGGCAGACAGAATAGTGACTGCATAGGGCTTTTTGGAGCTAATCAACAGGTTAGCTGGTAAGTTGTTTAAGAAGAGTTTGAACTAATGGAGAGAGTCTGTTTTGCTGATGAGGTGATAAACACTGTTATTATCCCCCTGCTGGCTTGCTTGCCTGCCAGTTTGCTGCAGATAGTATAAAGAAGCAGGGAGGGAGCTTGAAAAGCTCCATATCATCAACAGATGCATGCACTGCACACCTTCCCTTGCCTCAGAGTGATAGCAGGGCACTGGGGGCTGGCAACACTCCCACTCCTTGAGCACCCAGCAGGGAAATGCCGGGGATGGTGCAGGCAGACCTCCCTAATCAGAGTGTCCTGCCAGAGCCTGGCCATGCTCCCCTAAGCTCAGCATTGTGTAAAAGAAGGGAGGGCTGCTCTAATGCCCCCCCAGCTTCTAGCCTGAGCCACTGCAGCAGGCATGTGCCTGAATTTCCTCAGTCCAGAGAGAATGTGTGTCGTTTTACAAACCAGTTCAGCCTAGCCAGGTTAGACTAACCTGCAGAGATTGAATCAATTCAGGATCAGGCTTTTTGAATACCTGTCCCTAGCCCTATGGAGGGGGGATGAGTTTTCTGTGAGAATCAGTTGCCAAGGAAGGAAGACACTGCAAAAAGCCTCCTCTCTAGAACTTGAGCACAAGGACCTACACGCTCACAAGATCTAGCAAGCAGAGACCTAGAGAGTGTGACTGGTTGGGGCAAAGACACAGTGATCTCTGAACTTGCCCCCTGTCCTTTATTTGTAGTCTGTATATCTGAGGTCATAGACTTTCTGATGTCAGTGCATTCCCCACTGACTTTGCCCAAGGCCTTGCCAAAGGTCTCCTGTGACATCACTGCTACGTACTCTTCCTTGCAAGGCTGATGTCCTGTACTGATGGCTGTTTGATGGTCTCATCCTGCACCCCCAGGATCACCCCAGCTGCTCACTGCCAGTTTTAGGGATCAGGGAGACTACACCATCATACTGCAGAGGCTACTTCCCTGATCACAGTAAGTTCAATACCCGTTCAAAGATGTTAAGGCTGAAAGGAACCACTCAGTTATCCCATCTAGCATTGTCTAGCTCACAGGCCATTGAATTTTCATGCTATTTCTCCTTGATAGCTTGGGTTTGACAAAAGCATGTCTTCCATGTCTCCTTGCCCAGGCTAGCCTTCCATCACCCGCCTCCCTGTGAAATATGAAACATCATAACAGAAAGAAGTATAATTCAACATCCTACATGCCAGACAACTCTGAAGTAGATAGACTGCTCCAACTTCTATCTGAGCTTATTTTGCATAAAATGAACTTTTCCAACCAGGAGATCTTATGCTACCTTTCACAGCTTTCCTGTGAAATATTAATTTTCATTTCCACCTGGGAAAAGTTTTACAATCTTTGCACTCTCCTATGCCGGAGGAAGGACACGTGTGCCTGAAAGCTTGCAAATAAAGACTTTTTTTTTTTGCAGTTATCTAGTTGGTCTCATGAAGGATATCACCTCCCCAAGAGTTCTAATTACTTTTGCCTGCAAACCAACACAGCTACAACCTGTATCTGTGTCTTCCATATAGGCATCCAAGCCTGATCTGGGAACATAAATAAGATGGAGACCCTACCACTTCCCTTGAGGTCTTGTTCAGTGGTTCCTCACCCTTTCTGTTAAATGTTTATGCCTTCTTGCTGATTTGAATGTCAAAGACTTCAGCATTCCAGCTATTGGTTCTTGTCCTGCCTCTTATGGATTAAGGATATTTTTAGATAGCACTGGTTCTTTGGGTAAATCTGATATCTTTTAATAGACCAACTCAAATAGCTTGAAAAATTCTTCTGTGCAAGCTTTCAGGTAGGTATAAATACTCTTTGTCAGGTTCAAGAAGCACCTGCAGTTGGACAAAAGCATCGGCTTATGTTATTAGTCCAACACAGCTACAACCTTTACTCTTGTTGATAGCACTGCCTCCCTTAGAAGGTACTTATATCCTATTATCACTGAGTCATCTGTCAATCTTTGTTAACAACTCCTCAGGCTCAGATTTGGGAATGGCTCAGGATGTCCATAAGGTCTCGAGGGAATTCATAGATTGTAAGGGTCTGGAAGGGAACTCGCAAGATCATCGGTTCCAGCTTCCCTGCATTAGACAGGGAAGACAACTGTGGTCAGGTGACCCCAGCAAAGTGACCCTTCAGTCTCCTCTTGAAGATTGCCAGGGTAGGTGATTGCAGCACCTCTGGAGGGAGTTTATTCCATGGTCTGGACACCCTGACTGTGAAGAAGTTCTTCCTAGTGTTAAGACTGAAACAGTCTTCCAGGAGTTTGTGGCCATTACTCCTTGTTTTCCCCAAGGGTGCCATAGTGAACAGATGTTCGCTGAGCCCTTGATATCTTCCCTTGATATAGTGCTAAGCTGGTATCAAGTCCCCCTTCAGCCTTCTCTTTTTTAGGCTGAAGAGACCCAAGTCCTTGTCATGCAAGGAAAGGTCAGGAACAACCTGCCATCAGAGGTTGGCATTGAGCCTACATTGAACACCTTCAAGAGCAAATTGGATGCTTATCTTGCTGGGATCCTATGACGCCAGCTGACTTCCTGCCCTTTGGGCAGGGGGCTGGACTCGATAAGCTTCCGAGGTCCCTTCCAGTCCTAATGTTTATGAAATCTATGACTTGCTTTGCAAGTCTCTGATCATACGGGTGGCTCTTCTCTGGACTCTCAACTTTTTCCACGTCCTTGTTGAAGTGCAGCACCCAGAACTGGACGCAGTACTCCAGCTGCGGTCTCACCAATGCTGAGTAACGCAGAAGAATCACTTCCTGGGTTTTGCTTGAGATGCAATGGTTGATGCATGCCAGAGTATTGTTTTCCCCAGTGGTGATGCGTAAGGGTTTCACAGGTGTGCATGTGCTCCCCCTGAGAGCACCAGTGCACCCCCTGGCCAGCCATGCTCGCTGTTTAGGGAGCGCTGGTGTGCCCCCTCTAAGCACCAGTTGGGGAGCTGCGCTCTTGGAAGTGGCCACAGCAATTGAATGACCGCCCACGGCGGGACCCCCCCGCTGGCGAGACTGGCCATAGGGGGACTCCCCCTAGTCGCTGACTGGTCACTGGGGGGACTGGGGGGCACGTGCCCCCTCTGACTAAGGTGACACCAGTTGCCCATGGTTTTCCCTGCTGGCTACAGCATCACACCGATGGCTCATGTTCATCCTACGGTCTGTTATGGTCAGTCCTGGTGCTAGTCAGTTTGGCACCACTGAGTCTGTAAGTACGATGGGGATTGTTCATCCCCAGATGGAGAGCACTTCGCACTTCTCAATGTTGAACTTCATCTGGTTCCGATCTGCCCAACTTGCCAGCCTGTCTAGGTCTGCCTATATCTCCAGCCTATTTTCAAGCGTGACCACGCTTCCCCATAACTTGGCGTCATCCCCAAACATGGCCAGTGGGCTCTTTACAGCCACACCCAAATCATTGATAAAGATGTTGAAAAGCACTGGGCCAAGCACAGACCCCTGAGGGACACCACTGGCCACTTCTCACCAGGACAACATAGATCTGTTCATTAGGACTCTCTGGGTCCTACCCTGCAGTCAGCTTCCTACCCACCTAACTGTTGAGCAGTTAAGCCCGCAATCCTCCAAATTTCCCTTGAGAACATCGTGGGATACCAGTTCAAAGGCCTTTGGAAGTCTAGGTATACAGTGTCAACCTCCTCTCTCTTACCCAGGTGGCGAGTCACCTGGTTGTAAGAGATGGGCTTGGTAAGACGAAACCTGTCCACAATGAAGCCATGCTGGCTGTCGTTCAGAATCCTACCTTCTGCAAGCTTACTGCACATAGACTCCTTGATGAATTTTTCCAGGATTTTCCCTGGGATAGAAGTTAGGCTAATTAGCCTATAGTTGCCCAGGTCCTCTCTCCTCCCCTTCTTGAAGATGGGCACAACATTGGACCTCTTCCAGTCTTCAGGGACCTCCCCTGAGTGCCACAAGTTTTGGAAGAGTTTTGCCAGAGGTCCCATGATGACTTCGGCCAGCTCCTTCAGCACTCTTGGATGAAGTTCATCTAGTCCTGCTGACGTCCAACTTTTCTAACTGATCATGCACCAGCTCAACATCAACAATAGGAAGGTGGTCATTCCCACCATGCCCATTCTGAACCTTTTCTAGTATGATTTTCCCCTTAGCCTGGTGAAATACTGAACCAAAGTAGTCATTCAGGAGTTCAGCTTTCTCATGAGTGTCTGTTACCAGCTGTCCTGAGTTAAGCACTCCCATTTGTTTTCCTCCTGTTCCCTACATACCTAAAGAAGGACTTCATATTGTCCTTATTTAGTGGAAATTGTGTAATTATGGGAGACTTTAATTTCCCTGATATCGATTGAATACCAAATACTACCAGAAATGGGAGAGTGCAGGCATTTTTGGCTGAATTAGCTGATAGATTCCTTTATCACAGAAAAATAGGACTGGAAGGGACCTCTGGAGGTCATCTTGTCCAACCCCCTGCTCAAGGAAAGATAATCCCTGTCTAAATGTTTCATTCTAATAATCATCCTTGTCTAATAATCTTGGCTCTAGCAATCATCAGCTGATTCAGTTCAGTTTAACTTGCAGAAGGGACAAGAATATGTCTACAGTTTGGGTCTTGGGCATCTGGAAAGCTGACTTGGAGAAATTAAGGAGACCAGTTAGGGACATCAGTTAGTTTCAAGAGCTAAAGGACCTGGATGCAGAGAGAGCCTGAAGTTACTTTAAGGCAAACATGGAAATTTAATGTGGAGCTTGCATCCCTGACAAGACTTGAGAACTGGCAGAGAAAATCTCACTGGCTGGATAAACACCTTGATAGGCTCTTCTGTCTCAAGTATCAAATCACTGAAGAGCTCACTGTCCAGCCAGACCAGTCTCTTGCCGCAATTCCCTCTCCTTCCTTTGCATCAGGATAGCCTGCTTTTTTTTGCCCTTACTATTGTTTCTTTAAAAGTAAACACAGCTCTCCTGGATGCCTTTTCCCATGAGACTTGCCTGCCTTGGGATCTTGCCTACTAGTTCTTTAAGTCTGTGAACACCTGTTTTTGCTGAATTTCAGTAGAGGATGGTTAGCTGTGTTCATCTGAAGCCAGGCAGGGCAGCACTTTAGAGACTAACACTAACTAGTTCAGAGAAATCCAGTGGTTTTATTCAGTTCCCTTTCCTTAGGATCGTGAACTCCGTCATCTCACAATCACTGTCACCCAAGCTGCCTTGCAGAGTCTCAAGCACATTCGCTCAACTAGAAAACAGTAAAGCAAGAGTTTCCATTTCATCGTTATGCCTATACCCAAAGATGGCCCATCACAAACCAAGAATTTGCTGGATTGTTTTGACACCATCATATCTGTCTTGAGAGAGACAAGGAAAGAACTCTTCTACAAGAGTAGGAGTGTGTCTGGTGGAGACAGGTGGTGGTGTGCACTCAATGGGCACATGCACGCCATGGCAGAGACCAGGAATTTCCAAATGCCAGCTATTCTGTAATATCCTGAAAGGACACTAGGGGGCACAGTCTGTCCAAATTTAGAGTTGCATCAAACAGTAAGGGGCTGCCAAAGGTTCAGGTTAAGGGATGATAGGATTGATTTATGAGCCGCACAATCACATCTCCTGCCTTGTCGCATGTGAATGGCAGGAGGCGCAATCGTGGGATGTGACATCAAATCCTATCACGCCTTATTGCCAGTGCAGGGGGAGCCTGAGATTATGATCCTGGATTCCCCCTGCACTGCCGAGCAGCAAGCCCCATCAGCTGCAGGACTTGCAGCAGTAGCAGTGTGTGCACCCCTGCGGCTGGAAGCCTGGAATAACTTTGTGGCTTATTCCTTGTTTTATCATGCCATTACCTGATTGACTATGAGACTGGGTCACAACTAAAGACGTAATTAATGTGTAGATAGGGCAAAGAAAGAGATGTAACCTTAAAAAAATCCCTCTCAACCGAAAGAGGCTTGTCGGGAAGGCTGTTTGCCCTTGTTGTTTGCTTGAGCCTCTATACATCAGTGTTCCTCAATATAGGGCTCAGTCCAGACAAGTTCCCAGGTTCCCTTCCTCAACCTCATGAGCTAAAAACAGCAGCTGGATTTCTTTCCCCGCTTCTCCCTCCCATTCTGGGATCTTGCAGATGTACAAACCCATTGCCTTACTTTAAGTACCTGTGAAGTATCCAAGATAATATTCTGCCTGGGAACAATGGCTAAGTTAATTGCCATTCAAGCTGTGTCTATAAGTGTCTGTCCCCAGGCCTGTTTTGATGGAGTGAAAGACAGGGACAATCAGGCCTGGATAAAACCAACATCTGTTTTTACACTCAGACCCTGCATCTTCACTAACCTCTTGGTTAGGATCTCCCTGAAGAGTTCCTTTGTGGTCCTGAGGTGTAGCACTGTTGGCCTAAGGACACAGACCATCTGCAGACACTTCCTCAGCCTGACGAAGGGTGTTTGTGCCCAAAAGCTTGCTAAGAATTTTTTCAACTATTTGAGTTGGTCTAATAAAATATATTGGATTTACCCAAAGAGCCTTGTCTGTCTTTGTGGTTCTGAGGTGTCAGCAAGTGTCTGCGCCTTGCTTTCCCAGAGCTGCGTGGTGGTACTAGGGTTTGCCTACCCCAAGGGAGGTCTTGAGAAATCATTAGATTTCAGATCATCAGATTATTAGCCTCAGACCCCTCTGGAAAGGCCAGGCTTTCAATATTTCAATAGCTCAAGATTTTCCAGTTCTCAAGGTCTAGCAATTCTCATTGTGACCTTTGCTGTCAGAGCTATTGGGTCATAATGTGTACATGTACACACAGGCACATACACACTTTATGTGAATAATATCTCACCTTTTAAAATAGACCTTCATTATTGTAAAACTTTTGTAGTGTATACAAATGTTTTAGGGATCTTCTGAACCTCTGATTCATAGGTTTATAATAATGCATACATAGAAATGGTAATGCCAATTATGCATATGATATTTTCACAGCATAACCAGCAGTAAGCATTCACTAAGCCAGTGGTTCTCAACCTTTTTAGGTTCTAGACATCCCTTGTTGGATTCCTCCTCAGAATATGCCAGCTCTTCGTTTTCACTTGTTTTTTGACTGTTGCAAAGAACTCAGAAATACAAACAGGGCAAAATGTTTTTAACACTATGAATTTCTATTCAAAATCTCTGGGTTTATCCTGTGAATCAGACTTGCACAGCTAACAGTGCTAATATTATGTGGCATCCTGTGGCACTTGAAAGGATCAAGGCACCCACAGGGTGTCTTGGTATCATGGTTTACAACCACTGTACTAAGCCTATGCCCGCTATATAGTAGATGCCCCAGGGCAGCTGATACATTTGAAAACTTAAATGTTATTTTTTTTAGATTAGTGGAACAAGGAGCATGAATAAATGCTTCCAGATACTGGCTCACAATATTTAGAAGTACCATCTAATAGTCAGGTTCTGCCACCCAGCCTGATGAGCCTCAGATTTTCAAAGAATTACATGCAATTTTGAAAACTCCCTCCAGAGGTTGACCTTGGGCACTTTGGTGAGGCTCTTTAATGCTTGCTTATCTGCATAATATGGGTGTTTAGATATACTTGAACATCTGACCTCTCCTTTTCAAATAAGTTCGCAAATCTGCTCCTGCAGAAAGATGCTGCTCACTGAATAGGCATTGAAGGCATTGGATTGAAAGGCTTCCCATACATGCCAAATTTGCCGTGTGTTCCTTCTACACACACAAACCTTCCAGTGCTGTAAAGGTCTGTGCTTTAAAAAGACTCTGGCAGTAAGTACCTAATCTTTGCATCACAGCCTAAGAAAAACTTCATCATAATGGAGCAATGTGGTAGGTCAAACTTGTGTTGGTAAAGGCTGGGGCTTTCTCCTTGGATAATGCTGGAACTACTGAAGTCAGCAATAGGAGGGTAAAACTCAGGTGAGGTTTTACCTGAAGAATGTCATCACTTCCACATACACTCACACTTTTATTGCATCATCCTATAAATGTGAGTGACTAAGTAGGTAGTTTCACCTAAGTTTACTCAATGCTGTGGCTTTGGCTGAAAGAATGGGTGTGACGAAGAATCTGCAAGAGCAGGCCTGGGTTTAAAAACAGCCTTCCAAAAGAAAGTCTGTGGGGAAAATTTTAAAATCACAGAGCCCTGGAGTGTCCATCCCATTTAAGCCTTCTTGGAATAGGTGTAATTCTCATTTCAGGTGGGGGATTTTACCTTAGTTGTATAAATCAGTCACTTTGTTAGCACAAGTTAGCAAGGTCCTACAGTTCTTGCATCTATCTCTTCTGTTTCAGTCTTTAGGGTTTTTTTTGTTCCTCTTCATCCTGTGGGTGGGAGCACGACTGGACCCAAGACTCCTTGGGCTTGTGTGCACTGTTGAAGTGTTATGTCTTAGCCCAAGAATGTCCTACCCATGCTTTGCTCACCTGAGTCTTCCAGCTTTGCAGTGAGGACCCACCAGACACTGAGGGCTTGGCAGTAGACACAGAGGAGCAAGTCCAGGACAGCCTTTGTGATGCATGTACAGCTTTGGAGGTCCCTCAAAGCCCTCTGCCAGATCCACGGAGCCCTGGTCCAGCTGGAGAGGGAGAGAGGGCAAAGTGTCGCCATCCTAAACCTGGACCTGGAGAAGGGCTACAACAGAGTGTCCCACCAGTTCCCACACTGGAGCAGATGGGAGTTCCCCCAACCTTCATTGACTGGATCAGGACCCTCTCCATGGAAGTGAGCGGTGAAATGCAGATCAACAACTTCCTGAGTGCCCGGATCATGATGGAGTTGGGGGTCCGGCGGGGCTGCCCACTCTCCCTGATCCTGTTCATCTGCACCATCAAGCCCCTGGCCCAGCACCTAAGGCAGGACCCAGGGATCCACGGAGTCCACATCCTGGGTAGCAGCAGGCGAGAGGCCAAGGTCCTGGCCTACATGGATGACTTAAACATCCTGTGATGGAACAAGTGGTCGGTAGAGAGAGCCTGGGGCACACGCAGGTATATGAGGCAGCGGCGGGGCCAAGCTCAACACAAGCAAGAGCACCTGCCTTGCTGTGGGCGAGCTCAGGGATCTGAAGTCCCCGGGGGTCCCTGTCCCCCGCGAGGGGGTCAGAATCCTTGGGATAGATTTTGACTCTGAGCTGAGCAGCACGACAAGGTAGGAGAAGACAGAGGCAAAGATAAAGCAGAGACTGGGGCTGTGGCACATGTGCTCCCTTTCCAAGGTGGGGCACGTTGCACTTGTGAAGGTGATGTTGTTACCAATACTTCTGTACACTGCACTGGTCTTTCCCCCGTCCAAGCGTGTCATCCACAGGATCCAGAGGGCCATGTGCATTTTTCTCTGGGGCTCCAGATGAGAAAAGGTTGCCAGGAAGACCTTGTACGAGGACAAGAGGGGTGGGGGCAGGGGCATGCCAGACACCCTTCTGTTCCTGTGGGCCAAGTGTATGAGCCAGATCTGCAAGCTGGTGATGGGCACAGAATCCAAAGCTGCTTGCCTGGTGAGATATTCTGCAGGGCATGTCCTGAGACACGGGGGGTGTTCACCTGGACCAACCACAGACTGTGGGTCACGGGCTCACCGTGGTTCTACGAGTTCCTAAACCAGTGCTGCAGCTTGTACTGCCTCCAAAGCACAGGCCCCATGACCATAAGCAACCACAAGAAGATCCAGGGGATGGTGAAGCTGAGAGACATCACGTCATTCATGGACCTGCTCCTGGGCGGCATGTGCCAGGTTGTGTGGGAGCGCATTGACCACAAGGACCTGCGCAAAGATCACAAGGACCTAAGCTGGCTCATAGCCCTCTGAGCCCTGCCAGTGAGGGCCCTGCATAGAGAGGGTCAGCTCAGGAGACCCAGATGCCTGTGGCCCAACTGCCACGGAGACAATTGATCACCTCCTTTAGCTCTGCACCTGCGCCAAGCAGGTATGGAAAAGGGTGAAGCAGCTCGGCGAAGCAGTGACTGGTGTCAACCGGCTAACCAGAGAAGCGGTGCTGTACAGGCACCTCGCCAAACACCAAGGGAACCCGTTGGCCCATCTCAACCGGTTTGTATCCTTCACCTATGGAAGGCCAGAAACCTCCTGTTGTACAGGCACATGGGTGTAGAGGTAGTGGGCTGTGTGAAAATGGCTCTGAGTGAACTCCAGACCTACTACTAGAAATCAGTAGTGGAGGATGGAGAGAACGCGGCCAAAGCCACCTGGCACAAAAACACATAGCACAGGATCTTCCACCTTCCCCCGGCGGAGAAGGGGGCAGTGACAGTGAGGAAAAGGAAGAGACAAATGGAAGCGAGGACAGTGACAGCAGCAGTGGGTCCTCCAGTGGGATGGATGGATGGGAACTGATGACATGGATGACAGGTGAACTGAATATGTGACCCTGCAAGCGGGGTGGGGATGAGAAGAAGGGGTTGCCTGGTCTCAGAGACCAGAGTTTGTTTGTGTGTGTAGCGTGCAAAGCAGATATTGTAATGGGTGTGGGGGGCCAGCGGGCCTTTGTACAGATGCGCCGGTGTGGTTTTTGTAATGGGTTATGGTTTTCTTTGTGAGGTGATACTTTGACTGTAGCTATATATAACCTCATATATATATTTATGTGCCTGAGGCTGTGGGGTACAGGACATTGAAACAGTTGATAATAAACTCCTTCTACAGGCCCTTGTCCATCTTGAAGTAAAAACGTGCTCAGCTATGGGTTTGTTCCCAATCCTGATCCATTAGCAACTTACACTTCTTCAGCAACACCAAGGGGGGATGCAATATGAGCATCATGGAAAGGTATCAACAGCTGAAATCCAAACTGCTTTTATTAGTGGGAGCCTGGCAGGGTCATCAGTTTGTGCATGAGGTGCAGAGGACCACCACTTTTCCATTTTGCATGCAAGGAGCACAAGGCTGCAGGACACAATCCTCTTAAAAGAGGTTCTCCCCAGTCGGGCAGTTGTCCCATTCAAAATAAGACTCAATGGAGAGCATCACTTCTGCTCTTTGGAGTGAAAGTCACCTCTAAACAGGGGCCCAACTGAAGGCCTATCTGTCACACAGGCCTTTAGTGGGACACAAAGACTAAACCAGCCTTAAGTGCAGAGCTGGAGTTCACCTTAAATGGGCAAACACCCTGTTTCAGAAAAAGCCAGGGCAAAGCCTCACACAAAGGACTTTGCTGCTTGATAGCAGCAGGCAGAGGTGAATTATTTCTGGCCCTTGATATTCTGCATGCACCTTCATGGGAGTGAGAGCTTGCAGCTGTAGCTACAACAAACTGAGCCATGGGGAGGACTATGGGGGGCACAGGAGAAACCCATTCCCACAAACGTTTCTGCAGCTTGCACAGGGAGGATGCAGTTGTGGGGCGGACACAAATGGATTTGGACCTTTATGGTAGGAAAGGAGGCTGTAAGGTGATGCAAGCATAATTCAGAGGGTGCTCGAAACTCCTGAGACACACACAGATGGTACCAGCCAAAGTTACTCCTTATTTCAGGGATTCACCAAGAACCATATTGTGGCTGCTTGCATACAGGAGGGAGCCATCTCCCATCTCCTCTGGTGCTGCCTCACAGCACGTGCCACCACCTGGCCTTGGCTGCATGTGCCCCAAGCTGAAAAGGGAGGGGAAGAAGGTGTTTGTACACTGGTGGCTCAGTAGTTCCAGGAACAGGTGCCTGAGGAGCTGCAGGGGAGGGGAATGCCAAAAAATATAAAGGACTATCAGCGGCCATCTTGCCCTTGGTGCCCCGCAGGTTTTATACTGACTCCTGCTCTAAGATCCTTGCTAAATTCAACTCTGGTATATTGTACAAGTCAACTGAGTCACCTTAGGGATGTTTAGCCTCAGGTCTCTGGACTCTTACCTCTCACATGGACCACACCAGTCATGCTTAGTTAGTTTTCATGAAGCTTTTATGTTGTGCACCCCCACCATCATACATAGCTGTTCACGGCACAAAAGCACCACATTATTTATTCATCCACATGAGGAATGGTGGAGGAACTGGAAAAAACTGCTTCTCTTATTGTTGGAATTGAAGACCCCACAGAGAGAGCTTTTTGTTTTTAGGAATGACCCTTTAATTCTCATTTTCTTGGCTAATATAAGGGATCCATCTGTTCTGTTACATTTTTGGCAAACAGACACCAGCTTATACTATTATTACCTTATTTGTTCACATAGCATGCTCACTTTTTATCTGAAAATTAGTTACTGAAATTGCGGTTCACATCTTAAACGAGGAAGCTCATTCTGAGCAGTGAAAAGGACAGATTTTTCTTCATTCTGTCTTCCTAGAACAAAGCATGTGTCTCACTTGGGAGCATGTGATATGCCAATAAGTACAGTAATCAACTGAGAAGCTACAGCTTCTGCTAATAGTGTGTTGTCATTCCCGGAAATGGCAATTTGAGTACCTGCCCTCAACCCTATCCCCCTGCCCAGCCTTCTTATGTTAGAGGAATGCTAGTAAAACTAGACTTCCGGACAATTTGGGCTTGGTTTTTCGTCCCAACAATCCCAGGTCCAGTCATCATCACTATGTTGTATAGGCTTATCGTTGCCACATTAATAGTGCTACTCTTCTGTCTTTACAAAGCCCATGTTCAGGTAGGTAGGTGTGTGTCTGTGCATATTTGCCATCCCCCCCCCCCAGTCCATTGAGTTTGCTTTTTCAACCAAAACTGATATTAAACAAATCTGACAATGGCAAAGGCTTTCATTCCTTAGTACAACTAAACATTTTAGCAGAAAATAATGTTAAAAGTTTGTTTCAGGTGGGTTGTTACAAACTGGAAGTTAGCAATGGTGTTTCATGATCTCAGCACTTGCTATTTTATTAGAAGGCTCAAGATTTTTTGTGCATTTTTAGCACCTCCGTTGTTGGAATTGTGTGTGTGTGTGTGTGTGTGTGTGTGTGTTGGGGAGGGGGAGGAGGCGTGGAGTCTACTCCAGGGTAAAATTACCCCTTGGAAAGCCAGAAGTATGTTACACTGTTGTACTAGTCAAATATTATTCCCAAAGTGGCCATCTGCTCAATGCAAACCGGCTACTGCAAGCTTCCTCAGAAAGAAGGGGCAAGGTGCTGCAGATGCCCACTGAGACAGCTACTTTGGGAGATCCAGATACCTGTCCACTCCAGCCACCAGCACAGCTTACACAGCTGTAGAAGAGCTTTGTCTTTTGTGGCAAAAGATTAAATAGGTTGAACAAACCCACCCACCCTTTAGTTTACTCTGTCTTGGTCTGTGCTTTAGCCCAGAGAGGAAGTGTGCTGTATTATAATGATGTTAGAGGGCTCTTGTCTCAATCCCAGGGGTTCACTGCACCTCAGACCCCTTGTCGTGTCCTCAAGGGCTGCTACCTCTCTTTGAGGAGGAGCAGTGTTCTTCACCCCTACCCCAGCTTGGGTTTAAGGCTGCTTTCCCTTTGCAACACATTGCCATTATCCCAGCAGGTCTGTGCTTGCGCTCAGATCAGCACCAGTGCACCTGCTATCTTTCACAAGTCATTCTTTTCATTTAGAGCAAAAGCGCCTGGAGACAACATATCTGGGAAAAATCAAGCCATTTGTCAGTCAAGCCTTATCTACCAAGTAGGTCAATAGCAAAGACAGCACCAAACCAGGCAGTTCTTAGATCCGGTGTGGAGGGACTCTCTTCATAGATCAGGGCTGTTACTTTATACAGATCTCACCTCCATTATCTGACCTGTTAAACCAGCACAGGCAAGTTTGGGCTGTTTTTCTCAGGCACGAGACTTCCACGGACATTTTACACCTGCGTTGCTGGCAACTAGCACAAGTGTTCGTGACCCAGGGAATCTGTTCCATTGTGCCGGGGCACAGACGCACGTAATGCTTTTGCTTTTGCTAGAGACGCGTGGTATTTTCCAAGACTTGTATCAAGGGTCTCTCACATCTCAGAGCACCCCACCCAACCAAAATCCCCAAAGCATCGCAGCTCTTGTACTACAAAAGATACCTGTATTTTATATACAGGAATACGGTACACAAGACACACACCTTGCTTTGGAAAGCAGAATGAAGGGGGGAAAAAAAGATGTTTCCTGACTGCATGGCTCAATTTTGCCTGGCACTGCTTAGGCAAGAGCTGGAGTATTAACCCTTTCACAACCAGTGATAGCTTGGCAGCAGCAGTTAGCTGCTCAACTCCACAGTAGCTGTGAGAGGGTTAACACTGTAGCTCTGACCTTGAAAGGTGAACTCTATCCCCTCCCTCCCTGAGGCCAGTGGAGGGAGAAGCAGGACAGCCATTTTCCAGCATCTCCATCCCGCCGTTCACTCCCACATTCCATCATAGCAGGGGGAGGGGAAAAAAGCCACTTTCTGGCTTAAGACACAACCCAAATTTGGAGGGTTGATTTTTGGGGAAAGGGCGCATGTGTCGGGATGTCACATTCTACTTAGGACTGGAAGGGGCCTCTGGGGCTGCAGGGTCCAGTCTCCTGTGTTCGCAGGCAACCGTATACCCTGTGGGTCCCCAAAAAGCCACTACTTAAGACCCTCACATACACTAGGAAGCCTCCCTCAGGTTCTCACACTCACATGTGTGTTAGGTTGCCTCTTCACACAACCTACACCTGGCCGGATCATAGCCAGGCAGCATGGCCAGCACCAGATATAAGATCTCATTTACCTTCAGTGAACACAGATTGCTCACTTCTGTGGATGTTGATGAACTGCCCTGCACCCAGGAAACACCTGAGCTGGCTGGAGGCTTCCTACATCCTAAGTCTTTTGCTCTTACTGATTCCAGTTTGCTCTTTTCTGATTGGCTTCTGGCTCATGGCCATTATGCTCTCACAGACTCCTAGGGGTTGCTCTCAGATTGATTGGTCTGTCAGCTGTGCTGCCTTGTTCCCTGACGAGGCTCACCTGGGTCGTACTGCTGTAAGCTGGCTGGCTCAGAGCTTGGGTCAGGCTTATTGAATGAGGCAAGGATTTAATGAGCTCTGGCTGAAGGAGGTGGGTGCTGGTATCCACTTGTATAGGCAAGGCATGTTGTTTCTGCTCTGTGAGTTCCTGGAGTCTCTGATGCCTCCTTGGTACTGTTACTCCTTGCCCTACCACCACTGGTGGAGGGGACCCTGTGAAACGGTTTGGGGATTGCTGTGGGACCACATGAGACTGCACAGAATTGGGCCCTCAGCTTCTACTGCTGTTGGTGTGCCTGTACAGATGGTTGCCTGGGTGTGGGTGCTGCTGCTTTCATGGACTGTGAAGTCATTATGACCCCCACGATGAAATAATACCATAAAGGATCCCTCACCACGATGGGCTGTAGGAAGAGTCTTTGCATGCACCAGGAGCTCTCTGCTATCCGGAGAGCGCTCCCTGGTCTTCCTGCAAGGGATCTGTAGCATCCCAGCTGGTAGCAGTAGTAGGGGGATGGGGTTTATATTAACCACCTCACAGGGTCCTCCTCTGAGGTGTGACCTTGTTATTTGTGGGCTTGCCTACATGTTCACTGATGCACCATAGTTACATAGTGCATTAAGTTTGGTACTTGGTTAACCAAGTACTAATTCAATGTGCAGTAACTCATGCTACTGTGCAGTAGCGCTAGCACATGGTTTTTTAGTGATGTTTACAGCACACTAGCCTAATACACTGCAGTAGCATACTAGCACAGATTTTGCATGGCATGCTATTGTGCAGTGTTATTAGGCTACTACACAATCAGCATCTCATGTAGGTGTGCCCTGTTAGACCTACAGTCTGCCTGGCGGGTGTGCATAGAGGGGCTTGCTCCCAACCTTGTCAGTGCTGACGTCCCCATACTGGCCTGGAATAGGCATTCTCCTAGCTGGACTGGGTAAGCTACGGAGGGCAGTGTGTGCAGGCCAGCCTCTCTTGGGTGTCTGTTTTCCTCAGTAGTTTGCAACCTCCTGAAGCCTGATCCTGAGCAAGGACTTAGCTCCACTCTGGAAGGCTGTGTTGGCAGGGAGCAGGGTGAGATAGAAACAGGTGTCCTCAGACAGATCACAGACCACTGCTCCCTGGTGGCATGGCCAACACCAAGATGATGCTTCCTTTAATTAAGCCGGAAGGGAGGTGGCTCAGTCCACCATCCCCAGTCGAAATGTATTTGCATCTCTCAGACCCACTTGAACATGTGGACGTCCTGCCATTCCCCCCAGTGCTGCATCGACTGCACTGCTCTCTGCCTTTGGGAGGGTTGTGTCTTTGCCCCCCTCCTGCTAGGCTGCAGGGTTCCCAATCTGCTGTTTTCTCACTGGCCTGTGTCTGTCTAAATAACCCTCTACTTGATTCACTGCTCTTATGGGGAGACTTGGTGCTTTCTCCGCTGGGCCCTGAGACATCCAGACAGACTGCCCTTTGAGTTAGGAAGAAGTGCAGGAGGCTTGGAGGGTGCTGCCACTAGGGACCCTCTTAGTTACTGGAGGGGGAGTTGTTAGAGGACTCGGAGGGCTTTGGCACTGGGGATGCTGTGGGTTATGGGGGGAGCACTGTGTCACTGGCTTTGGGCTGGGGCAGTAGCAGAAGGGCAAGTTGGGGAACTGTTCACCCGAAGGGGTTAAAATGAAACAGAAATAACCCAATTCCTGCTGCAGGGAAGTTGGAGAGGACAGGAGAGAAGCGTTGCTGAGTCTCCCTTCTGCCTCCTCCCCACACTGCCTTCCCCACTCCATTGAACAGGCTGCCCAAAAGGAGGAGTGTAAACACACAGGTGGAAAGACAGACAGCGCAGGAGGAAGGCCAGATGGATGGGAAGAACACGAGAGCTGAAGGTTTCTGACAGTCACCAGAGCAAGCGAGAAAACCACACACTCAATTTTGGCATCAGCTCTTTGGCTCAGATCATTTCCCCAGTTCATCAGTCCCCCTCCAAGGGGTGAAACGTGCTGCAAATGTCATGAATGAATCACAGCAGGGAGATCAGCCTTTGCTCACAGACAGCTCCGGGCTCTCCTTGTCCTTAGCTCACTCTATGGTGTTAGCTACGCAAACCCACTCTGCTTTTTTTAAACAGATAAAATCAGCCCTAAGCTTCCTCTTGTCAGTCACAGAAGTTAGGCGAGTCTCATTTTCCTTTTGAGGGCATAAATGCCTTAAAAAAAGCATTAAGGAGTTAAGTCATTTGTCAGGGTCAACCTATTCCTTGAGTTCTGGCGCCATCATGCGGCTGTTTCCATTTGCTCCTTTCTGGTAAAAGTTCCAGTGTTTTGCCCAGGCCAGTGGTCTCCAAACTTTTCTGATCGCACACCCCTATCAGTAAACAATTTTTGAGCATGCACCCCCAATATATGGATATTTATTTATTTATAAATTATATACATGTACTACTCAGTGTAACACGTACGAAGTTTGGAGAGCACTGGACCCTGTACTACCGTACCTCCGCGTCGTGGAACTCCCACCTTTCCCTCAGGATACCTTGCGTACCGTACGTGACACGTGACCATCTGACATACAGACTGAGTGAGGGCGCTAGTGTCAATCCATATATTAAATATTAGTAAAGCTTAATTTCTTTCTTATTTTTTTAGATAAAAAATAAATAGAGAAATTCTAATATTTTCTTCCCGTACCCCAATGGATTGTCTTACGCACCCAACTTTGGAGACCACTGGCCTAGAGGACCTAACCTTCAACCTTTCCAACTTTCACCTTCTCACTGGGTGCATCTACAAGAGATACTTTATTGCGCAGCAACTGATTTGCTGCACAGTAAAGCATCACCATCTACACATGTGTGGCAATTAAGGTGCAGTAGATTAATTTACTGCACTACTGGATAGCCCTGTCAGATACAAGTGATATCTGTTAGCACAGTAAATTACTGTTTAAACACACACGTAGATGGCGACGTTGGGATTTAGTAAACTAATCCCTATGTCATCATCTACATATGTGTCTAAGCGCAGTAAGTTACTGAGGTAAATTTACTATTTACTAAATAGTACCTGTGTCTGATGGGACTATGCTACAATGGAGTAAATTAATCTATTGTGCACTAATTGTGGTGCATATGTAGACGGTGATGCTTTACTGTGCATTAATGTACAGTAAAGCACGTGTGTACGTGCACCTGCTGAGTACCTCAGATAATACCTACTCCCTCTCCAACACTCCTCTCAAAGTTGGTTCATTGTACCGTGTATTCATTGGTTAAAATGGACAAACAGTAGGCCTGTGCGAGTCGGCAGCGATCCGATCCGGCTTTGGATCCAGCCGCTTCGGATGGCCGCGATCCGATCCAAGCTCGGGACCGGGTTTCTGTCTCGATCCCACCGAAGCTTCAGAGCCACCTCAGAGATCCGGCCATAGGGTAGAATGGGGAATCAATGAAATAGCTATAACGTTGTTGTTTTTTTTCTGGTTTGGATTAAACTTGCAGAAATGGTAGCCTCTGCAGAGAGCATGAAACCCGCCAAGTTTCAAGAAGATCGGTGGAGGGGTTTTGAGGAAACTGTACCCCAAATTCTTGAAAGCAAAGCTCCTGTCATGTCTATGTGTTACACCACAGAGGGGGCAAAACTGCAGGGCTGGTAGCTCTTGCTCAGGCCATGAAGCCTGCCAAGTTTCAAGGAGATCGGTGCAGGGGTTTGGGGGGAACTGCACCTCAAGCTGCGGACAAGCAAAACTCGTGCCATGGGTGACACTGCGTGTGCTAAGGCGCAGCGGGGTGACAGCTGCAGGGATGGTGGCCCCTGCTGTGGCCACAACACTTGCCAGCTGTGGAGGAGATGGGTACAGGGGGGTCCCAGGGCCCTGCACCCCGAGCTGCTGACAGGCAAAACTGGTGCCCTGGGTGCTTGTGGGACTGTGTCCGTCTTGGGGCAGTTGATTGTATTGATTCTTTCCTCTCCTTAGCCTGGTTTTGTAGGTGTTAATTGATGGCAATTAAGTGGCTACATTAGCTAAGTCCTGTGCATTGAGCTGGTCCCTGAGTCCCTGGTCCTTGAGTGAATCATGATTGATTGGTAACTGGGAATGCAGCAGCTTAGCAGCCAGGCCTGCGGCAGTGTCCCTCCTCCCTGCCCCAAGACGGACTTAGTCCCACAAGCACCCATGGCACCAGTTTTGCCTGTCAGCAGCTCGGGGTGGAGGGACCCACAACCCCCCTGCACCCATCTCCTCCACAGCTGGCAGGTGTTGTGGCCACAGCAGGGGCCACCAACCCTGTAGCTGACACCCCACTGCACCTTAGCGCACAGTGTCACCCATGGCATGAGTTTTGCTTGTCCACAGCTTGAGGGGCAGTTCCCCTCAAACCCCTGCACTGATCTTCTTGAAACCTGGCAGGTTTTGTGGCCTCAGCAAGAGCTACCAGCCCTGCCGTTTTGACCCACCTGTGGTGTAACACATTGACTTTTGCTCTCAAGAATCTGGGGTACTGTTCCCCCCAAGCCCCTGCACCGATCTTGAAACTTGGCAGGCTTCATGATCTCTGCAGAGTCTACAATCCCTGAAAAGTTCATCCAAATCGGACGAAAAACAACAAAGTTATAGATATTCTATTGTTTCCCCATTATACCCTATGGCCAGGTCTCCGAAGCGCTTTGGGAAGCCGAACGGGGCGGTGGTTCGACCTAGACGTGCTGCTCCAGACCCCGAAGCGTCCGAAGCTTCTCTGGATTTGAAGCTCTGACCAAAGCCTCGCACAGCTCTAACAAACAGCACTGGAAAAGTTACTGTCCCACTGAGGACAAGGGCTCTAGCCATAACCCAGGGAGCTCTCTCTTTTAGGGTAGCATCCAACCCACCAAACCACCCTCCCTTTGGCTTGTTTTCTTTGCCCTGGACTCACATACCTCTATCTTGGCTGTTCAGTGACCAGATAATACATCTGGGCTTGCTGAAACATCCTTTGAGCAGGTCTAGGTATGTTTGAGATGTTGCACTTGTTTCAGAAGCTACCTCACCTCATCAATTTGTACTAAACCAGTGGGTCTTAACCTTTTAAAAATCAAGGCCTCCCTTCGAAAATGCGAGCTTGTAGCTTTCACTCATTTTTGACTACACAAAAGTAATAGAGCAATTTGTCTGTTGCAAAGAACTCAGAAAGACCACACCAGGGCAGAAATGTTTCTACCCTATGACTTCCTATTTGAAATCTCTGGGTTTATCTTGTGAATCATGTTTGTGCAGTACTAACTTGTTTGGCACAGCACCCTGGTTGAGAATCACTGTACTAAACTCGCAGAAGGCAGGCTTAAAACCTCTTTAGAAGACAGGCCTATGCTACGGTGATGTCAGAAAACCACAGTGATATTTTCAGAGCCACGGGACTTGTCATCATCTATTCTGAAAAGCAGTTTTAGGAGCATTTTTGTTTTTAAAAAATTGTTATATAGGAAAGAAAATGCTGTTTGTGGGAGTCAAAAACTTCTACAGCCATTCTCTGCCAGGTGCATGGAAAGCCAGTGCTCTCCCAGATGCATGCGTGTGCCTGTTGGCCACTAAATTCCAAGGCTGCAAATACAGCCTGTTGCCCAGCCCTTAATGAAGAGCACATCTAATCCTAAGAAAGCCTCTTGTACAAGGGCCCACTGATAAAGTACAAGATAATGCTGTGGTATCCATTTGCATAGGCAGTCAAACAGGATGTTTCTCCTTTGCTTTATCTGTATACTAAGGGAATCAAACTCAGCCTTTCTCTCAGGACAGAGTTTCTTCAAGACCTGGTCACCAGCTGATACAAAATTGGTATCACAATGGTTAAACCAGGTTTTAATGCAGCTTCAACTACAACCATAATTGTCCATAAACCAAATGACAGCCAGTTGGCGTAACTGCCTGGGGAACACATTCTCCTAGATACTGATTCAGTTGGCTGTGGTGGGGGGTGAACACCCATCTCCTCCCACCACCTATGGGCTGTTTGGCTTTGGCTCTGAACTGGGTTTCGGTGTGCCCCAGGCAGGTGCTGGACAATACCCTGCCTTTAAGTACTCAAAGCAACATGGAAATAACTTGTAGTTGAAAATGCCTGGTTGGCATTTTGATGTGCTTTGAGTTTTTTGATGTGTAAATCTGATTTTCATACCCATATCACTTAACAAAGTTTTTCCATGAAAAAACAGGTCACAGTGTGCAGAGCAGCTGAGGCATCTCTCTATGCCCAGCCGTCAGGTTCACCTGCCACCTAGACCCTAGATTCTCCATCTGTGATTTCAAGTTCTCCACCAGTGTCTTTGTAAAACAGGCCCGTAGAAAGTGGTACAGCAAAAGTGCCAGTACTGTAACTGCATTGATGCTACAAAGGCCTCCGCAAGGGTAGCAGCTGCTATTGCTCTGGCTTATGAGACAATCTCCCAGCATGACATCCATCTGAATGAAGAAGCTATGGGGCAATTCATCAGTTGCAACCATTTTTTATCTTGGTTAAGACCAGATCCAGCTTCTTCCAAATTCCTCTGCAAAGGTAGAACAACACTTTAAATCCAGAGAGTTTACACCATTTCTCACAAAGTCATGTTGCGCTGTCTATAAAATGGCTGCAGGAAAAAGTACCTGGAAATATATATGCTTTTCTCAATGCTGGCATGGAGCAGAGCTGATTCAAATGCAGTGCCTTCTGCAGACCTGCAGGGAACAAAATCTGCATCGATTAAAACAGATCCTTGTTTTGCTCAAAAGAGAGCGCTGCCTGTTTTCTTTTGGCTTCCTCTGAGTTTTCTGTTTACAACTGAGCTGGCATTTTCAATGCCTTTCTTTTGGAAGCCTGTGGGGAGGGGAGACCTGTGTCATATATGATGCACTTCTTTCATTTAAGGTTTCTCTTTTATGATACATCCATTTCGGTCCCTTTGTGAGGCTCTTACACACCTCAGCTAGAAGAGCTTGGGAGATGTGGCATTATGGGATGGTTTGGGGAATTTTAATTAAAATACAGGTATTTTTGAAATTGGGCTTCACCAAATGCTATTATCCCTGTTAAAAGGTGTCACACCTAACCTGTAACACAGTTTGGAGTGGTGGGGTAAAGGAACCACAGCAGTAAGTAGGTAATGCTCATACTGCTTGTGTTGATGTCTCAGAACGGCACCATTGCTGAGGGGCTCACTGAGGACCTCCCTGCATAGCAGCAGTGCTGAGATTGCTTCAGTTCAAGCAATGGTATAATCCCCGACGCAACACATCACCCAGGTAAGAAATCAACTGGCCCAAAATTTGGATCCTTAAAACCTGGACAACATACTGTGTGTGGGGTGTAAGAGAGGACAGTTGCGACTAGCTGATTGTTTTTTAAGCAGCTCACAGCCATGAGAGTGGGGACTGGGGTTAAGACTATTGCGAAGTCATGCTGGAAGCAGTGGTCTGGCCTTGTAGGGTTGATTTATTAAGTTGGCTGTCCCAAATTTATGCCACCTTCCATTGTTCTCTGCCCTGAAATGAAGTTTTCTTCAAAGCCCTGGACTCCAAGATAGTCAATGGGGAAATACTGCTTCTCCTGAGCAACCAGATAATGTGATTTATTTTCCCAGGTTTCTAGAAAGAGCATGGGCCAATGCTGTTTGACAGTCTTTGCAAGGAAGAGCTACATAATTGAACCCAATCTTTTTTTCTTAGCAATAGCACTAGGGCTCTCTCTCTCTCTGAGGTTTCATGTGAAAAGTTGTTGGTAAGTCCATGATTCATTTTCCGCTTCCTCTAGCATTGGTGAGTTAGCATCTACAATGCAGCTCTTTGTGTTTACACAAAATGATAGGGTTGATAATGACTTGCACACTCCCACTGGGCAACTAGCCCAGCTGCTTTGTTATCATGAAACACACACAAAAAAAGAACATCCCAACCCATCATCCAAGCCTCAGAACGTGGCTGGAAGATTTTGGAGGAGGGGTTCACTCATGATATACATGCAACAAACTCTATGGGAGTGAAAGTTGGAATACAGGGGGCTGGACTAGTTTATCGTGACTTGATGATGTGTTGTAAGGTATTGGAACTCACCCCCTCTCTCACCTTGGCTCAACATTCAATTTAGAGTAAAAATCAGCCTCTTCTAGCAGATAGCATGTCTGCTGGCCCAAGAAGCAGGAGACCCGAGTGCTAGGTCCCACTTTACCCAGAGAAGATATGAGTCTACACCTCCGACTTCCCTAATACAGTGCTCACACCACCAGGACAAAAGTCAGGCATTATGCATGCACTTAGAATCATAGAAAACACTTAAACCCAGAAAACATTTCGCACTTCTCCAACCATCCTGAAGTTAAACCCCTAACTGGTCAAATGAGGGAGATATGTGGGGCCAGCAGGAAGAATCCAAACTAGATGTGTGCCTCAGCAGAACTGTACTGCTCTGAAAATGTGCAGGTGTGGGGCTGTAGCATGAACTGTAGCTCCAAACAGGGCAGGAACTTCTCCACTGCTTCCCTTCAACTGGTTATTTAAGTACAAGGGGCAGCAGCACAGCTTCAGTTAACCACCCCCACACCTGTGATTGGACCCATAGCCCCAGACAACATTGTGCTAAGATGCTGTATTACTCTGCACCCTCTGAATGGAAAGCTTAACAAGGCCCTGAGAGTGGACAGACTTGTCCTGCAAAGAGATAAGCTGCTTCTAGTTCATCATTTAAGTGTGCAGAGATAGGGTTCTGCAGGCTATCAGGCAAGCAGTACATGGCGAGGTAGGTTTGTGGGACTGTGTATGGGGTTGAGAGGAGGTTATCTATGGGAATGAGATGAAGGTGAGCCATGGAATCAAAGGGTGTTGTGGGGCAGGAGACATGGAAATTGGAAGTAAGAAATTTCCATTCTTGCCCATCTGTGCTGTTCAAAGCATATGCATAAGTATGAGAAATGATATCACATTTCCCATAGTATTTTCTTTTGTTTTCTGTCCTGCTCTGAACTCTTTCAACAGAACCCCAACCAAATCAGGTCTCCAAAAGTTCACAGATTTTATTAACGAATGTATCCAAAGGAAAGAAGGGGGAAAGGGAACCAACTCTTTCCAGAGGGCATCTGTAAGATCTGTAACACTAATATGTGCTAAAATTCATAAATACAAAATGTTGGTGCAGGTTTGTGGGCGTGGGTCATTATTTACATGTTGTGACAAGCTGCTGGCTTGCTTTTGTGAAACAACATTACAAGGGCCATTACAGGGCCCCATGTTTGTCTATGTGCTGCTGCCACCACTGCTTTTTCCAGAAGTCCCAGTCTTCTGCAGCCGGCTAGTGCTTGGTTGTCGAGGCATCCTTTGAGCAGATCCTTCCCGACTGCTCCGTTCCGCCAGCGCCTGGGCTCCACCCACTGCAGAACTGGTTTTATTTCTCCCTGGATGGACAAATAAACATGTTAACTTTAGCATCCCAATCTCACATCATGATCATGTTGCACCCACGCTGCTAGTGTTCCTCGAGACTTCGTGCAGTAGGTAAGATTCCATTAGATGTTGCAAATTAATCCAGCATCCAATGTAGGTAGGCAACTCATGAGCTGTAACTGAATTGATGTCAGGTAGCATAAATCCAAATCCAACTGCAGCAGTGGCACTGAATCATATTCAGCAGAATTGGTTTCACCAAGAAAATTGCACAAATGGCTTTGTTCTTTAAGTGAGATTGGTTGTATGTGATTGCACAGGAACACCAGCATTGGAAATGGCAACTTAGGAAGAATTTAAAGAGCATCTAACATGTCATAATTGGGATATAAGCCAACGTCCCCGAGTCCATGCCTCTGCAGTCCACAGTCACAGAGTCATGCTGAAATCCCTCTTGTTCAAGGCACTTTGTTAAAGACCTCTCAGCTCCTGGGAGCTTTCTGATTGTTCTATTGAGCTTTCTGGCAGTTTGGGGGCTTACATTTATTGCATGGCTGCAGTGAGGCACCACTGAACGTTCATTATAAATACAGTGTTGCATTTGGGCTGTTGTTTCCCTGTCTCAGATATTGAGAGGTGTTGCAAGATCAATGGCTACACAATGTACAGTAGCCTCCCTTGATGTCATTTGGAATGAATCCTGTTTGTATTGCCAATCGGACAGGGAACTGTAGAAACTTTATTCCACTGTTGCGATACTTACCAAAAAAGTCTTTCCTACATGGGAACATTGCTGTTCCCTGAAAGCCACTATGCCAACAGCTTGCTGCACTAGAAAAAACACTCTGATGGCTTCCAAGGAACAAAAATGTAAGTGGCCCATTTGCATTGGTATGCACTCTGACAAACAGGGAGAACAAACCCAGCAAATGCATTCACTGGTCTCAGACATGTCAGTTGCTCTTTAAGAAAAATGTATTATTGTAGACTTATTATCTACCAGCAGTTATCAGCCCAAAGCCAGCCAAACAGCCTTGCAATTTTTCTTCTTAGCCCAAGCTCAAAAGCACTTAAGCAACTTTACTAATGCAAGTGCTGTCAATGGAAGCACACAGACTGTACAGAGGAGAAATGTAACCTTATCCCATTTGAGCCAAAAACAAACTGACAGCAACAATTAAACACCAGGGTTTGCTATTTGCCTTTTGGCAATCCAATAGATGTTTGTATGTGTAAACACCATCTTCCCTCAAATGCATCCAGCCAGCAGGACTAAGTCCCTCCTTTGCTTAGGCACATGACAGCATGTGTATCAAGCCATGTGCATATACAAAATGAGGATCTGAGCACACAAGGCTGGTATAACTAGCTGCTATTGGGAATTGGGCCTTTCATCTTCTGATTTTATATAAATCTATTGTGGAGAAAGGAAGGATCGCTTTGAAGATACAAGTGGTGTGTGTGCCTTCAACCCTCCTCTCCCGAAGCCAGTATTAAAAACCCACGTTGATTACAACAGGTAGGACCAGGCCATACACCCAAGATGAGGGGTAAGACATGCACTTTTCCTTTACCATCTGCATTAAAACAGTATTTCATAATTAAGGAAATCAGTGCATATTAGTGTAAACCACAAAAGGAAGTTATGTCAAATAGCTTCCTCACACAGCAATGAAAATAATAAGGATTGTGCCAAAAGGCCCTTCCCAGACAGTCATTTGGGCATGCAATGTTCAGTGTATGCTTGGTGGTTTGTCGTTTAATGGTTTGTGTGTCCCCTCCAAATCAGCTCAGACTAAACATCCATTTTAAAACCACAGATACAAAGATGCACTACCTCAGGCTTTTAGTTTTTCCCCTCAAGGAGTATTGCAATGGCTTTAAACCTCAGCTTTTGTTTCACTTGACAGATAGAGATGTATCTCTAAGACCACCTCTAGCAACAGCTGGGCCCCAAGAAGCTAGGAATATTTATGAAGGGAGCAGCTGCTGGTTTCTTCACTTCTTCTATATTAGTGCAGACAGGAGGCTGGCGAGGCTATGAGGTGCTAGAAAGGAATATGCAGGGTATGTAGAGTAGGAAGAGACAGGCTTACAAAAGTGAATGAGGACCCATGGGAGACTGCCACACCACCATCTCCAGGTGCTTTTTAGCTGTCGACAGCACTGTTCTCTTCATCTCTCCTCTGCCCAGCCTATTAGTGGCCCTCACTCAGGGGATTATGTACTTTTCACTCTTTAGTGGCAGCAAGGACAGTTCATGTTTGATACCTAGAAAGATACCAAGATCTGTTTCTAAGCACCTAAAGGAAGACAAGCATTAAGGAATGGCCAAACATGGAATTGTCAGGAGAAAGTCATGTTTAACCAAGCTGGTTGCCTTCTATGACAAGGTGAAAGGGTTTGTGGATGCAGAGAGAGCAGTGGATGTGATACACTGCAGATTTAGCAAGGTTTTTGCAATGGGAGATAGCTTCATTCTTGACACTAAACTAAGGAAAACACAGGCTAGCTGAAACTTAAGGCAGGTGAGTAACTGGATCATTGTGTTCCAAAAGGAAATAATGGCTCAAAGTCAAACAGGGAGCAGGTACCATATGACGTTCCCTGGTGGTCTATCCTGGCTGTGGTACTGTTCCAATATTTTAATCACTTGGGGGTAAATTGAACACACACTTTTTAAATTTACAGATAGCCCCAGACTGGGTGGAGTTAGCTGACGCTACAGAGGACAGGATAAAGATCAATACAACTCTGATTTATTAATAAGATGATTTTTCCAATCTATTGGGTTAAATTCAATAAGGACAAGTGCAAAGTGTCATGTGCAAATCATGGGAAGGGAAGCAAGTCTTCCATTCTATTCAACACTGGTACAGTCTCATCTGGACTGGAGCACTATGTTCAGTGGTGGGCACTGCCCTTCAAGAAGGAAGTGGACAGACTGGAAAGAGTCCAGAGGAAAGCAGCAAAAAAATGATCAGAGGTCTAGAAATTATGGTAGATGAGGAAAGGTGGCAAGAACTGAGACCACTTAGTTTCGAGACGAGTGAGGGAGATTTGATAGTAGGTCTTCAAATAAAAGGGCTATTTATTAAGGATGGTTGGCGATTAATTGTTTTCTGTGCTCACAGGAAACAGAATAAGAAGAAATGAGTTGAAACTGCAGTAAGTTTCAGTTGGATATTAGGAAGAATGCTCTAAATATGGGGGTGAATACACACGGCAACAGGGAGCGTGTGGAATCTCCCTTTCTGGACACTCTTAAGTATAAGTTTGACAGCTCTTTGTTGGGATGGTTCAGGCAGGGATATTTCTGCTTTACAGCAAGCTGCTGGATCAAATGACCTCCTGGGGACCCCATTTCTTTATGATTCTCTAAAGGGAAAAACCGCAGCTTCCAAATCTGCCTTCATTTCTCAACTGCTGCTGCTCTTATGCCTGCCTGTAACAAGCTGAGGAAGCAGACACAACGCTTGGAACAATCCAGCCAATTTCAGACCCCAAGTTAACAGGCTCCTTGGTGCAGCTCCTTACTCGAGTCCCTCTGCCAGCACATGGGGGCTCAGTTACATGCTTCTGTATCTTAAAGAGTATTCCATGCCTTGGTGTTGCATGAGACCCACACAAACATCATCAGGCAGGCACTGGCCCTAGTCAGCATCAGAGCAGTCACCCTGATTATAATAGCAGGCCTTGAAAGGGCACAGACACGGATGAAAGGGCACAGCCTTGCAGCCATTCTTCCTCTCCTTTCAGTTTTTATATTAGTCGTTCCTGACAGCACTAAGAGGCAGCAGCTGATTCCAAATAGATACCGCACCCTTGATAGATCTATATTTCAGGCTGTATAAGTACGCCACAGATTGAAGAGTGGTGAAAGGGGGGCTGCTCCTTATCAAGTATGCCACAGAACAAAGATGTTAAACTTATGGCCTGTGAGCTGGTTCTGGCCCTTGGAGCTACGTTGTGTGACCCAAGGGGCTCAGAGGGGCCAGGAATTTGGGGACACAGCTTGCCACCAAAATCAGAGCAAAGAACCCTATTGGTGACAGATGTGGGCAGCTGGAAGGGAGTAGCAATGGCTGCACTAACCTCTGTGGCTGCTACTGCCACATCCAGATCTGGCTCATGAGGGAGACCTGGGGTCCACATCTAACCTAAGTGCAAAGTGAGTTTGACACCCCTGCCACAGAAAACTGCTGGTACCAGTCCAGAGACTGGTACCATGGCAGGATTCACTTTAACTGAGCAGCGAAGCTCTGGTCTGTCCCCAAGTACGGGTGACAGGAACATGGAACAAGGAACAGTAGTGACTGCAGAGCAGTCTGAAGCCTGCCTGTTCAGTGTCAGCCATAACACATGATGAGCTGCAAGCAGCACTTTGGTTCCCAGATTGTCTGTGAACATGGCCTCGTGCTCTTCCCATGCTGACTGTGAACATGTACGCAGTGAGATGAGAAACTCACTGTTCTCAGTGCTGCATCCCTGTGAGGATAACCCAGGGAATAATACCACTTGCCAACGTTCTCTACAAATACGGTTTAAAGGCAATGGCACAACTGTGAGACTAACTCAAAGACAGAAGCAACTGTTAGATATTCTTTAAGTGGACACACGAAATGAATGCGACTGAGCTGCCAAACTCCTACAAGTCCCGTATCTAAATTCTTATCAGATAGCTCTTGCTTTTGTAAACACAGATAACACCTAGATCTGATCTTTGTGCCTTTATTGGACAAATATGCAAAAGAAGAAACTGATGCTAGTTTGATTTGAAACACTGGTTGGATTGGAAAGGAAAAGGTGTCCTTGCCCATTAGCTTAAATCCTGGGGCCTAGCTGAAAAGGAAGTGGTTGAATTCCTCTCCATTTGCAGGCCATGTGAGCAGACTCAGCAGGCCATGCTCTTCTGCTCTCCTGGTCGCTCCTCCCCTTCTCTCAGCAATCTTCTGGGAGCTCTTGGGCAGGGGATTTACCCTTTCTTGGGACTTTCGGCACAATTTATGGGTCTAAACCAAAATGGCAGTGAGATTAATGTATTATTTAGAGAACTCTCAAACTAGGCTCAGGAACATTGGAGCCCTCTAGTCCTCTAGCCAAAGCCCTACGTGATGATTTATGGTCCTCTGTAACATCTGGCGAGTTACCTGCCTGAGCAAAGTCCACAGCACTAAAATTAGGGAACTTCCCAGGTGCAACCAGAAGGAAAGTACCTTGCTCACAGCTCTGCACTAAGCTGTTACTGCAGAGGTCTCTGTATCTGTGGGCATCCATTCCAATCAGCCCAGAAAGTAAAAACTTGGCAAAAAGACATTTAAAATACAGCCGCTGTTGTCACTGCCAGACAGCATTGCCCTCCTGCCTAACAGCCGCTTGTGACTAAAAGCAGAACATATACCAGAGGAAAGGAAGAAAAGGTAGGAAACAGCAGAGTGAACCGTATGGTCAACCTGCCTCTGCAGTCTCTGGGAGAAGATGAAGCTAGCAACCTCCCAGTCTATAGGCCTAAGGAGCAAGGGGGTTGGGGGCAGGGCAATGACCCCATATTGCTGTATAAGAAGTCACATAGCTACATTCTTCTGAAAGGCAACAGAAACAAAACATGATTTTCTGGTTGAACTAGATCAGGTTCCCAGAAGGTGCAGACACAAGATCTTTATCCTTTTGGAAGGCTTTTGAAGCAGGTCTTAGAGGGATTTTCCAAAGCACCTAGGAAAATAACTTCCAATGATTTCAACAAGCACCTCTCCCAACCTTCAGTACTTTAATATGGCCATATGTACAGAAGGTTTTATCTCCGTGAAATATAGACAGATGTGGGAACTTAAGGATAGCTTTAAATTATATTCTAATAATAATAATGGGATCTTTAAACATCTAAGTGTGCCCCTCATCATTCTGCTGGGAAAACACATAACTCTGCTAGTTTTAAGTGAAGGTCTATTATCACTTCAAGCAAGAATTGTGGATGTGGTTTTAAACTCATCTTTTCTTCTTGGGGCCCCGTTAATATATTGAAGTCAACTATAAACACTCATCTTGTTCACTCTCTTAGCTAAAGTGATGCCACCAAAGATGACAGAGAAATAGGCAGTGTCCTAAGGACTTAGAGGGAATAGGTGTATTAACCTGGGATCTTAAACAAGGCCTTACAGGTTCTTTTAAAAGTTGGAAAAAGTTTAAGACCTCTCATTTTTTTAACTGAGAAGTTAATGGAGACCGGGTCTTTTCACAGACATGTGGTAAATTATCTACTAGGTGCCCCTTAATTAATGATTAACAGAGAGGAAAAAAAATCAAAATCAAGAATTATAATTCTATTGAAGTGATGTTGTTGTTGTGATGGTCCAGAAAATAAATTGGAGAGGCAAGGAATTTTGTAGGTGATATCTTTTTTTGGACTACCTGCATGGTTGGGACAGACTCAGACAAGCTTTCAAAGTCCTTGCTTCAAGACTTTAGCAATGTAATATATTCTATAATTCCAGAGATTAGATTAGTTTTATGTACCACTCTGTTTTTAAGTTACAAAGAAATTCAATTTCACTCTAATATGTATCTATTTTATACAAGAAGCTTTTTTTCACTACCAATACTTTCAAGATCTTCTCAGGAAATTGTGAGCTCCCCTTCCTACAGACCAGAAGGCTCTGCTGCTAGACAGAGAGAAACCATGTCTCTTATTTGGCAGCAATCTCGGACAGTGCTAATAACCAAACAGTATGTCTGTTTTGCTCAACATAGTAATTATTCATGTTGTCTCAAGAACTGTTGGATGAGGAAGCGGAGAAAATGGATACAATACTGTCCTTGCCAAAGGCATCCGCTTTTCACTTCAGGTCCTTATCCAGTTTGGAACATACCTTCATGCTAATCACACTGCGGCTGGTTAAAAAGGTAGGGTTTGCCCTAAGCCTGAAAGATGGACTAAGCAGCACTTTATAAATTATAACGATCACACCCACTGCAGCAATGAGATGCAATGCTCTTCTCCAGCCAAGTTCATTGCTGAAGATTAAATCTCGTTTGGTGTGCTCACCTCAGCCTTCCTCCCAGTAGTGAAGATGGATTTCCCTGTCTTTAATATCCATAGAGCAGTATACATCAGACAGACAGATGGTGAAAACTTTTTCTGCATTTTCTAGGCCAGAAACCAGGCAGGTAGTGAGGGTTAATCTCAATGTGTCTAAAGAAACTAAGTTTACATGATCTTCTGGACTCAATGATCTTCCAAGGTCCCTTCCAGCCCTCATGTCTATGAAATCTATAAATTTTGGCTTAGCTGGGCTACCAGCCAGCCCACAGCTTTGCTAATACTTCATGATGGAAGATACTGAACAATGGACTTTCACCACAATTTTTGACCAGAACCATGCCTGGGGGAAGACCCCAACTTCACACAGATGCAAGTGTCTTCCACAGAGGTAGAAAATGAGTTCAGCTAAGCTTGGAAAGGCCTCATTCAAAAGCTTGGTGTACGGATCGGCATATGTGCACAACATTAAGATGCAGAACTTGAACAGAATTGGGTTGTTCCCTCCAACTGTGCTGCTAATTATTCTACTTGTAATGCTGCTGAACTACACATTGAGACACTTGCCTCATGGACCATTTTTTAAACTCTTTAGAACCCAACACACCTAGAAAGGAAGAGAAGAACGTGAAGTTGAGTTACAAAGCAAGGAATCCCATGGCCTTAGGTTCTACGAAGATTGAATGCTGATGACACAAGAATTTCTGCTGTTCTGTGGCTGAAAAGACATTGTCTGAGACTCCCACAGCGGGGGTTGCAGAAGGAAATCAAGAAAGAGTGGCTGGTTGTGTTTTTTTAAACTTTGGGAAAGTCTTTTTTGTTCATATTTTGATGAGGAGGCAATTCCACATGGCCTAAGGCAGGAAGAGGGCTCACTCCTTTTGGGCTGCAGCCAACAGAACTGATGAACATTCCCCCCAAAAAGGTATGCTGAGATCAAGGTGGATTAAAAAAAAAAAAAAAAATCAATGATTTTTTAATTTTAAATCAGATTTTTTTATTTAATTTTTAAAATTTGTTAAGATGCTTTAAAAAAAAAAAACACCCTACATAAAGATAGTTTTAATTTATGTTAGAGCTCAGAGAAATCATCATGTAATAGGGGTTATAACGTCTAATTGTATACTATTTGAGACAATATATTCATGTAACTTTTTTTTTTAGAAAAGTTTTATAAATATGTCATAACAGGTCATGGACTATATTAGGGGCCCAATTTGATGGGGTTCCCAGAGGGTCCTCTATAGATTAGTAAAGAAAAACACTCTACCCAATGGAATTTGGTGCTCAGTCTAAGAGATTTCATAGATTTCATAGACATTAGGGCTGGAAGGGAACTCGGAAGATCATCAAGTCCAGCCCCCTGCCCGAAGGGCAGGAAGTCAGCTGGGGTCGTAGGATCCCAGCAAGATAAGCATCCAATTTGCTCTTGAAGGCGTTCAATGTAGGTGCTTGAACCACCTTTGATGGCAGGCTGTTTCCAGACCTTGGGGGCTTGGACAGTAAAGAAATTCTTCCTTATGTCCAGCCTGAAACAGTCTTGTAGTAGATCATGACCGTTCGACCTCATCATCCTTTGGGGCGCTCTGGTGAACAAACATTCCCCCAGGTACTGGTGGTCACCCCAATAAACTTATAGGTGGCCATCAGATCACCCCTGAGCCTGCACTTTTCTAGGTTAAAGAGCCCGATGGCTCTCAGGCTGTCGTCGTAAGGTCTGCTTTCCTGACCTCTGATCATGCGCATGGCTCTTCTCTG
>NW_017728911.1:578944-623531 GCF_001723895.1 Crocodylus porosus | reverse complement strand
AGTTTTGCCAAGAGATAATCATGGGACACCAGATAGAAGGCTTTTTTGAAGTCAAGATATACAACATCAATCTCTTCTCCCTTGTCCAGGTGATGTCACCTGGTCGTAAAAGGAAATGAGATTGGTCAAGCAAGACCTACCGCAACAAACTCGCGCTGGCTATCCCTTAGGATGTTGGCGTTGGGCTGTCCATTAAGGATGGCTTCTTTAATAAACTTTTCAAAGATCTTCCCCAGGACAGAAGTCAGGCTGATGGGCCTATAGTTAGCCGGATCCACCTTCCTCCCTTTCTTGGGGGATCCCAGTAAGCATCACTATGATGCTTAGTTTCAGTTCTCAAACTGTGCATGTCTCTCCAGAATAACATCCTTGTTAACAGCAGTATATGGAAATGAAAGATAACAGACCTGATTACATACCTATCAGCCCTATCATCTCTCTGCAAGTTTGTGTACATGGAGTCAAGCCCTTACCTCTCTTTAAAAGTGCAAAGTTTCACAAAGTTAAGGGCGGGGGGGTAGATCCAGGCAATGAGTAGGAGTCTGGAGATAAATGCAAGGAAGGAGAGGTAATAGAAACAAGAGAGAAATTTTGAGTAGGATATTCCAGAAGTCTCAAGGGATACATTTCTGAGTATAGCTGCTCCACTGATTTAAGATCTAGTGAGGGGATAGTATGATAGGAGGGAAAACCTATCATGGTAGCAGGCTTGCCAGGCTGTAAGAGAGACCCTGTTTGGGATATTTTAATGAAGGTTATATCAAACAACAAGAATGAACTTGTAGAAAACAAAATTTAAATTGAGGCTTCCTGACTGAGACAATGAAAGATTTTGTCCCTTCTGTATCACCCTTAAACAGCAGGGAGGGGAGTATACCAGTGGCAAGCGTGTCCATCAGCAGCAGTGGGCTGCAAACCAAAATGGAAATGTTAAACAACAGTGACTGAAGTGGAGTGGCCAAATAAATAAACAAACAGCCACAGAATTGCACAGAAGGTCATCTAGTCACTTCCACAACAGCCTGCAAGAGCTGCTTCCCATAATACAACCCAGTCTCAGGTGCTTCACTAAGATCCAAGTTTAATATTCCCCTAAATTCCAGAACCTGAAAGCTGCTTTCCTATGGTTAACATACTGGTTTGATCCCTTTTATTCCTAGCTGCTTGTCCATAGCTTTAACTTGTCATTTATAAAACATCTGTTCCTCTCCTAAACTGAGATTTACCCGATTTAGACCTATCATGTCCTTTTATCTTTTCTAGTAAGTCAGTCGGTTCAGCCCCTTAACTGCTTAAAGTAACAGAAAATCTCCCCAATGTATTGTTATTTTTACACACAGCTGAATAAAGAGGATCTATTGCCTCCCTGCTCTGAGACAAAGCTTTTTCATATGAAACCTAACATTACATTACCCTTTTCTGCTACCATATTAATCAGGATTACGAATTATAATAGGCGCATATCTGGCAATTTACATGCCCACGCTACTAATAAACTGCTTTGATTTAATGCAACATGGAATGATATATTGCACAAATGGCAGATGGGGCCACATTTTCAAAGAGCTCATCATCTTTTGAAATATTTGATTTTCAAAGAACTCTTCTGACAAATCTGTTCCTCAATGCCACATGCACTTTGAACATGTAGCATGCCAGGAGACGGGTTCTCCGCTGTTTTCAGCTTCTATTTCAGATCTAGCCTTGACCCAGGTTAGAACAGCCTCAGGGTTGTTCTAACTGCTTCCAATTAAGACCTCCAAAGAACCATATTTCTATGGGGCATCGTCAGCATGTACCACACAGAGTCATCATTTCCCCTTTTGCACAGAAGCTGGCTTTATGCCCATTGAGAACTCCCCCATACTGAGGGTACCTTCTCCAGAAGATCTGTACTGTCCTAGGGATTCAGAGAAAACAGATGATGAAAGAGAACCAAAAAAAAAAAAGTTGTAACAAGAACATTCATTTTGCACTTAAGCACTCGGGTCAGGTTATACCGAAGTCAAAGCTATATATATGTGCAGCCTTAACTCTGTTCCCTTGTCTATAAGCAAGACACAGTTACATAAATAATACTCTGTTAAGATTTGTTAGAATTTGTATTGTAAGGTGAAATGTGTCATTGCCTAACCTTTTCGTCATCTTCTAAACCTGGACCAAAGTTTTCATACTGGGGTGCCTAAAGCCAGGGTCTAAATACAAGCAAGTGACCTTTTAAAGGCAATGAGGATCTATGGATCTGAAGTGGAATTTGTAGGTTCTAAGCAATTGGGGGCGGGCGGGTAGTGGTGATTATGTGACTTGAAGTCTAGGAGCCTAAATATAATCCTAATTTTTGGAGGGGGAAAAAAAACAAACTATCCAATATGTATCTAACAGAGGAAAGGGGGAAACTTTTGCAGTTCAGAGCTTGGCAATTCATTCTGTACTGCATTATTGGTCTTATAGACACAAAAATTAGAAGCAAGCCAAGGCCCTCCGTAGGCTCTGCACCTAAAGTCTAGGGAAAGGATTCTCAACTAGGGTGTCATGGCATCCTGGGCTGCCTTGAGATCCTTTCAAGGGTGTTGTGGGGTGCTAGGCAATGTTAGCACTACTAGGTATGCCAACAAGATTCACATGATAAACCTAGAGAGTTCAAACAGGAATCCATGGTGCCAAAAGTGTTCAGATCTGTTGTGGCCTTTCTGGATTCTTTACAACAGAAAAATTGTTCAATTATTTTCTATAGGCTAGAAGATGGGTGAAAACCAGGAGCAGGCATTTTCCAGGGGTCCCTCAAGCCTATCAAGGGGCGCGCCTTGAGTAAAAAAAAAAGAAAGAGCCCCACTTGTTTCTGGCAAAATCCTGGGATCACACAGCCTCTGACAGAAATAATGGAAGTACTGCAGCAGCATCTGAAGTGTTTAAGTGTTGGGTTTAACTGAATTAAGCAAGTAAAGGAATAATATAAACAGTGAAGCTGACTTCAGTTACTTACTTTACATTAGAGGCAATTTATTTTATGCCCACATTATCATTTTTGACACCTTCCAGTGCTAACACTGCATTCCAATGAAGACAGCAGAATGAAGAGGACAGTTTACGCTTCTCAGCTTTCATTTCTGTTTTTTCTACAAACTCAGAAAGGCAACACAGAATCATTTCCTACTTGGTTTGTTTTCCTGGTCTTCTTCATGACCACATGGGCTATTTTGAAGAAACAGCCCAAATTCTTTAACACAATTCTGCATCAGGAGGTTAAAAATGGCACTGCAGCACCATATGCGCAGCTCTAAGATTAGTAATTTTCAGTCACTGATTTTATACATATCTTTGCACGTCATGTAAATGGCCTATCCTAATACATTTTGCATACCAAACACTTCACGAGATAAGTTTTGCTTTGTTTTCTCCACCTTCCAGATGACATAAGTAATCTCAAACAGAAGGGGGACAGAGGTTATTCTCAACTTGGAATATTTCTTATTTTGAGCCAAATAAGTAATCTTAACCTTTTCAGAAAATGAAGTTCTTCCCAGAGGTTACCTTCCATTTTCTGAGCACGGATAATCTGTATGAGTGGGCAAGGGTTAGAAGAGGCACTGACAGTAAACCTTCCAACTAAACTCTAGATGTAACCCCAATTACAGAGACTACTCTCTCTCTCTCCATAATAAAAAATGTTTATGCAGAGATTTATTTTATGTAACCATACAAAATTATTTAGGCTCCTGTTGCATAAAAAATCTTGTTAAGCGCATTTTAATGAAGAATGGGATGCTACGGTATCTGCCCCAAGTCAGAGCAAATACTTGTCAGACCAGGACTAAACACCAGTCTCAAAGACCCAGATCATGTTATGTTACAGCAGAGGGCTCACCAGCCAAGCCACCTCACTTCTCTGCATAGTTTCCCTCATTGGTAACAGAGGTCTAATGAGATGGCTTTGGACTTCCCTGGCACATTCATTCATATAACCCATTTTGAAAATTACAAGTTTATGGTATTGCTATTTCACAGTGGTTATTAAATAAGACCTATTCTCAAAATACAGATTGGACCAATTTCTTAGAGTGATGTGGGTATAGACAGTGGTTTAATTTTTAGTTCTGGAATAGCTTGGGGGAAGATTTTTCAAAGGCCTGGGTATATTTAGGGTGCAATTTATTAGTTCTCCTCAGGCTTTGGAAAGATTTCAATATTATCATGGTCAAAGTAGAGGAGTTCAGGGGAACAAGCCTTTGACTACATTAACATTGTTCTGTATAAATGGAAAGCAAGAACATCCAGAAATTCACGGTGTGGTTTTAACTTAACATTATGTATCCCTATGGATTTTGATGCGACCGCTACAGTGATTTTTATAACCAAATATTTTTGGAACCTATCAGAGGTCATGCTGCATGTTACGTAAGCCAGGCAGGTCAAATTTAGCATTTAACGATTCAACTGATTTTGCAGGCCCTGTAAACTCACTCCTTGCTACTCTAACCACAGAATGGCCAGAGTGTCCAATATTTGTCATCATATCCAGGAAAGGAAATGGAAAGGTAGATGAGGGGAAGAGTAGCCCAGCAGACTCCAAATTAACTCAGGCACATTCCTCCTGGGGTCACAAAGTCCCTAACTGTCCTACATCTATGAGCCAAACAAGCTGGAAGAAGAAAAGCTGTACCTCTTGTGGAAGAGAACAGGCTCTCTGGAAGCCAAAGGCAACCACAGGAACCCCAGAATCATGTCAAAGCCTAGACTTCATGGCTCACACTGTGGACTGTAGGACAGAACGGTCACAATGCCTCTGCAGGCTGGGGGCTCGGGCCCCACCTCAGGCAACTAGGTTTTCAGCAACCTCAGACTTCACTCCTTACACTCTCCTTATTCCAGGACTGCATCAAAAGCAAACTTCACTGATAGCAAAGATGGCACTAAGCACCTAGACATGTCCCTCAAAAGGCTCACTGTTTCATTACCAAGCTCAGAGCTTCAGCAACCACATAGCGAAGCACATACACTAACCACGGTTTGCAAATTCAAAGGAAGAAACTGCTTCAGAGCTTGTATACATGGAGAAGTCCAGAATGAATGTTCCATGCTAGTTCCCTGGGTGGATGGGCCCACACCCCACTAAAGTACCTTCATACAGTTTACCTTAATGGGTCTGAGTGGACTAAGCTAAACAGCAAAGATGCCCCAGGAGCAATCAGCACGTCCATGTCCAGAACAGCTAGTGTGCTGTACACTGCACTACCTTATTTCATAGCAACTCCACTATGGAGGAAAGCCCCAGCTATACTTGTCCCTGGATAAGTTGTCCCTGTGTTTGTCCAGAAACAAAAAATCCCAGATTGGCACATACATCGCCTTTCTAATACAGGTTTAGTGAGCAGCTGAATACAGTGCCACTTTTCTGCCCCCAATTCAATGATGCAGTCCTAGGATAACTGTAGTGATACAGTTTGCACTATTCTGGAATAAACTGTAACTACCTCTTGCCCAGGGAATTTTTTTTAGCATTTACCCAAGGAAAAGAATCATGGATTTCTATAAGACAGTACTCTGTACCAGCACAAAATGGAAACATGTACCAGGTTACCTACTTTTTTTTTTTTGCCTGAATTGAAACACCTGTAAAGTTGATAACCCTATGTACCAGTAAGTTAGGAAAGTGAGTGACTTTAAGTTTGTAAAGAACTTTGAGATTTACTTTTTTTTGGCTAACACACATACTATAAAGAAAAAAGTTCAACCTAACCAGGTAAACTGTATGCTAGCATCTGCCTGATCAAGAACATGAAGCAACTGCTGAGAGGCTGGGAACGAGACAGATGACCAGTTCTCTAGACCCATAAATTGCTATTTCTATGAACTCTCCTGGCCCACTTAATTTCACTTACAGCTGAAAGCTACTACTCTCATCTGTCTCCAATGATTGTTCAGAGTTCCTAGGCAGCTCATGACTCATTCTAATTTCAGGGTGGATTTGTACTGCCCATAAACATTATGATTTCTGTTATGAAGGAACTCAATTTCAGAAAGCTGCTCAAAGTTAAAAAGCTATTAACACTGAGCATCATTTTTTCATATTTGTACATTTAATTTTAGTAAATACAAATGTCTAGTTAAGAGTCTAGCCACTTGCAAATTCAGTTCAGGAAATCTGGGCCCTGAAGTTGGTAATAGCTATCTTCTTAAGCTATGGAAGTTATGCCATTGGTCTTGCTTGAGAAGAAAATCTATACTGCTAAATACACAGAATTTCTATGATAGATTCACTTATTAAATAGACTGCTGATAAAAACCAAACAGTTATCTATATGCCAGCAGTAAATGGTTTATTAGTTTCTCTCTGAATTTTCACAGAAGTGTTACACAGTCCCTATTTAGAAGACAAAATGTTGGCATTCTTCATCCAAGTCATTTTACACACGCTAGAAAGATTCCAGTGTGTAGAACTATTATATAGCAACAGGGTACAAAATTTAGACGCACAGCACAGTAACACTGTTCAATAAAAGACTATTTTTAACAAAAATTATCCACTAACTGCCCTGGATGGGGAGACAATTGCTGTCTGTTTTAGTTGCCGATTTCTGCCAAGGTGCTTTTTATACACACTTCCACACAGACAGCAAGTTTGAATACAGAATTGGAGAAAACATAATAAGCAATGAATGATTTACACACATGCCCAAAACAAAGAGACATACATTTTTAAAAGAAATGAATTAAGTTAATTTTCAGGTCCTTGAGTCTCTTTGCCAAGTTGTAGTTAGTTTAACGGTTGCATTGTCCTATTGTTTAAAAAAAAAAAAAAAAGACGAAGATCTCCCTTGTTGCTAACTGAACCCCACATAAATAAAAAGGGAAATTAGTTGATCGAGAGGGAAGACTGTGGCCCTGATTCCACACACAGTGCTTATTAACTGTTCAAAATATACATACTGGAAAGGCAGAAAATATTTTTCCTTTTAATCTTTCAGTGATAATAGTCTCATATGGCATCAGAAACAATAACAGGACTTAGAATCCAACCTTCTGTCTGACAAGCTAAGTTGTAAACATACAGTTTCAATTTAAGTTTCAAAGGCCAAGAAAAGTTTCTTCCTACACAAAGGGAGCATTTTCCTTCCTGAAGTTACTGAGTGGGAAGAGCTTGTTTTCTCCACACAGGGATATTGCTTTGGAAAGCCCGTAACACTTCCACAAACTGTCACAAAAACATGAAGAGTTATGAAAAAAAGCTACTGACTTCACCAAATGGTGCACAGAATTTCCATAATTTGTTAATGCATTTGGAGCTGACTCAGTACAAAACAATTCCCAGGCTGTTCCTCATCTGCTATTCATGCCCATTCATCTATCAGTTCCAAGACATCTTCACTCCTTTCCTGCACCACACTTCTCAAAGCTGCATCTGAAGCTACTCACCATCACAAAAGCTGCCACGGTTCCAGAGTTCTGCTACCTTTGGAGAGATCCTCTACTCAGTGAGAGTTTGCACTCAGACCTCCTCTCCCAGCATTTTAAAGGGTTTAAGTATGCACTAAGGTCACCCTTCCTGCAAAGCAACTCAGTGATCTTTGCCCAGGTCACTCCTAGGAACAGCAGAAGATTACATTTTCTGGGAATCAAACCTCAAATAGGAAGAAAAAAGAGTAACAGCATTTGAAGTGGGGTGGGGGGAAAGATAACAATCCCCATTTTCTATAGGCATCCATCCAGGTTCTTATATTGGCCACCCTGCATAGTACTTAAGTGCCTCTCTGTTATTTCCAAAAAAAGATGTGCTCACAATCCTGTGCAGCCCAGCTCATCTGAAGATCTCAGGGGACTTCAGAGCCAGTTTCAGGCAGGTTTCCCTGTTGGCATGTTGCCCCTTTAAAGCCTTCTAGCATTCTTCTCTATGGGCACCACATAAACTTGCTGGAAGGAGAGAGGTAGGTAGCAGTGTTAGTCTAAAGTCAGGCAGAAGGTAGGGTAGGATGGCACTTCAGAGATTAACTAGCTCAAAGGAGGAACAAGCTTTTGTGAACAACAACCTGTTTTGTTGTGCTGGAGGAAGGAAACTGTTGCCTATGTAAGCTTATGCCTCTTTGAGCTAGTCACCATCTAAGGTGCCACCCTGTCCTACCTTCTGCCATAAGCTTGTTAGATATCAAGTTTGTTAACTAAGGATATATGCAGCATTGCTAAAAACATGACAGGAAGGCAGCAACAGATTTGTGTTGCCCAAATTATGACATTCTTGTTCCTTATAAGATTGTTTTAGCTAATATTTATTCCTTCCTTTCACTACTCTGACAGTCTAGATAGGCATGATTAATTCCACTTCCCCTAAAGCATTACACACCAGAATGCCACTTATATGCACGGCAGTGCAGTTCATTTTTTCAGAATGCTAGAGATCGTTAAACTAACAAGCACAGGTGAAGGGTGATTTTCAAACCTCATAACTCTCACACATTTTCAGTGGGGTGCTGAAAGATGCTCGCTGTCCTTTCTGTTAAATTTCATCTTATTAGCTCAAGGTTTTTTTCCCCCCCAAAATGCAAGAACTAAAATTCACATTTTTTTTTAAATAATGGCAAAACATATTTTGCTGACATCTATCATTTGTATTCTGGTGGCACTACAATGCGATAGCCACTGTCCATCCATACACACACACACACACACACACACACACACACACACACTGCCCCAGACTCCCAATTTTTTACAGTCCAAGGCAGAGACAACAGAGTAGGAGAGAGGGTCACGCATGCATCCTATCCACAAACCATGGCCTGTATTTCGCATGCTATATGATATACAAGTCTTGTTAACCAATCACTCTGGATGTGCGAGTCTGTCTTCCAACTCCAAAGAAGTTCGAACATAAAGAAATAAAAACACACCAAATTTATTCCACTGGAGGGATTCAATAGAAAATCTAAGTGCTGGGTTTAGCCATAAGGAGATGGACAGCAGGTGTATATATTTTTGAATGGGGAAAGCCAGTCAGATCTGCACCATGGAAGTTAGGGGTTTTTGCAGAAAAAAAGATGGTCAGGGCTGCTGGGATTTGGGCTGGCCACACAAGCACATATCATTACTGCTAAAAGTGGTCATCCATGGAACAATTAAAGGGAACAAAACCAGTCTCCTTCGTGTTTCAAAGTTCCTGTCCCATTTAGAGAAATGAGGCAGTTTGCATCTTGAAGGGCTAGAGCTCAAGCCTACAGGCAATTCAGTTCACCCTCTATTCATGTGTGTGTGTGCGCACGCGCATGCACCCCCGCACGCATGCACACGTGTGTGTGCGCGCGCGTGTGCCAACAACAAAGGTAAGACCTTTTTATGTTTTGTAAAAGAAAGGTGAAATTCTGAAGCATGGTTCGACAGTAAATGATGGATTCTGTGACAATTCCATGGCTGTGAAATATGCACTGGGGAAAAAAAAAGAAAAAAAGAGTGCCTGGCATATGAATTATACTAGGCATTTTACAAAATGAGACAGCGCGCTGATATGAAAAGCGTATGAAGTAAGGAGATTACAGGGAGAAAAAGATAAATGACAGGGACAAGAGTTATAGTTTAAAAAAAAACAAAAAAACCCCACCCAAACCCATCTTGGAGCAATTTAACTATTTGCTTTTGCTTCTATTCCCTTCTGCTTTTCAGCAGATTTCATGGAGCAGAACTAAAGGAGAAATAGCAGGAAAAAAGTAGACAAAGATGGAGCAGAAGAAGAGTGGGTTGAAAGCTTAGCATGACTGGTAGGTTGAGGCTGGTAGCAGGTAGTATGGGAGGCAGAGGGGATAGTAGAGACTAAAAAAGATAAACCAACAGACTTCAAAGAAACCATTTTTCTAGTCTATACGGACCTGCACAGGCTGAGGGTTTTGTACACGTTAAGATGATCAGGGGTGCTATGAGATCCTTTTAAGGGTGATGTGCAATATTAGATACATCCAGAGATTTCAAATAGGAGTCAGCAATGCTAAAAACATTCTGCTTTGTGGCCTTTCAGAGATCTGTGCAACAGAACTGCCCTATTATTTTTCCATAGTCAAGAAACAAGTAAAAGCTAAGAGTTGGTATTTTTCTGAGGGATGCCTTGAGTCTAACAAGGTTGAGAACCACTGAGCTAGTCTGACCATCATTCACAGGCCAAAGAACATCGTCCCCTCCCCAACAAGGACCCTTAACGAGCCTACAACTTATGGCTGAATTAGAACATCTCTTAAAAAGACATCCAAACCGAACTGAAGGACTTGGAGTGACAGTGACAAAGTTTAACACTCTCAAAAACTTTTTAGCTGAACAAGGCAGAAGAAGATTCAATGACTGAAGCCAGTCACCAAAATTCAAACCAGAATGTAAATATACATTCTTATAGTTATATCATTAATAATGGAAGAGGAAAGGATTTCTTAGGCTGATATCTTTTATTGGACCAACTATATAGTTGGGATACATTTATTAAGCTTTTGAATACAAGACATAAGAAATCCTTGCTTCTCCCATTATTAATGACAATATCTTTCATTTGAAAGCTTGTCTAACTTTATCCCCAACTACAGAGTTGGTCCAATAAACGATATCATCTTAAGACATCCTTGCCTCTTACATTATTTCTGGACCGTCACGGCTACAAAATCACTCTTACATTACATTAACAATGGGGACATTTAACCCTAGAGGTGAGACAGAGTGGTGGAGATATGCCATCTCCATATGCAGGCCTGGAGTTTATTTCTGAAAGGTTTCCTCTTACTCAACCATAAACCATTAGGCAGGAAGCACTAATACCTCGATGAACTCCGGCATGCGCAATGCTGAGCAACTGACTGGAGGGGCAAAGTGATTCTCACTGGCCTGAAAACCTACCAATTATGAATGTTCACTGTTAGAATCGTGAAGAGTGTGATGAAGTTATGAAATATACGTGGGTAACAAAGATTCTATAAAAAAAAAAAAAAGGAGCTCCAGGAAGCCACTCATCAGTGGTCATGCCTGTTATATGGGCTGAGTAAGGATATCACTGGAGAACAGAAGAGACACAGAGGCTGTAGGGAAAAGTGATGTGGGAGGGGCATTCATTATATAATTTACTGGGATACAAAGTAGAACATTAGTGTACACAATACCAGGGGAGAAATATTGTGCTCTGTGGGAGAAGTGGTAGAGGCTCAAAAGTAGCCCAATGGGGACAGAAAAATCTAACTGCTGCCTAACCGTTATTAGGTTATATTAATTACTGATGTATTCAGCCAAGGAGGAGCAATGAACCATATACAAGCTAGTCTGTACTAAAACTAATCACTCTTCTCCAAATACAGATTGGCTAAGCTCCACATGTCTACAGGGTCTGAAGATATATCTCATTAATCCTCTGGCCTGAACCAGTCACTGAGGAATGCCATCTTCACAGAAAAGAGGCAGAGACAGTAATCTGACAAATGTTTAAGCAGATGGTGTGTGGGCTTTTCACGGATGAGATGCCAAACCCATGGAAGAGGCTCAAGCACCTAGGGTGACTTAAAATCTCTCTCACTGTGGTACCCACTACAAACAAAGAATGAAAATAAAGAATTTGGTCTCCTTTGCTGCAGCTGCCTGAAGCAACCCCACTAAAAGACAGAGCGTTCCTTCCTCAAGTTTGGTTACTAAATAATTAGTAAAGACATTCACCTGCATGTCAGAGGGTAAGAAGCAGAGATGGAGGCCAAACATGCTCTAATGAAAACAGTTTTAACTGCTGCAACTGTGATAAATGCCAGTTAAAAAAAATGGAGAACTATTTCAGGTCAGCTTCTTTCAGTTATGAAATTTTCAAGCCTAGAGCAGGTTTCTGTTATTAAAAGGATTTTATCTTTCAACAGGACATTTTGGATCTCAGCAAACAGCTAACATCCTAATAATTCAAAGGTCAGACTACTGACTTTAAATCCTGAGAGCCAGATGGACACTTTCAGAAACATCTCCCAAATCAGAGGAACTGGAAGAAGTCTGTAAAAGATATCCAAGCTAAAACAAAGGGAAAGGTAGTCTGTTACTGACATTCAGTCCTGGTCAGTTATGAAGCAGACCTAGAGAGAATCCAGAAAGAATACATCAATAGACCATGTATGTTATTCACCATAAACTCTGCTCAAACAGTTTCCACAATGGAGGGTAAACTTTCCAAGTTATTTAGGTGCTGAGAAGAAATCCTTAAAGTTAATGAGATTTAGATTCCCAAATCACATGGGTGACTGGACATTATGGCTCAGGTGTACATTGTGTGGAGATGGCTGGATACCTCAGACACTGCCTAGCAAAATATGGCACCAGCATGGGACAATGAGAAGTTGAATCTCCAGCAGTGGCAAAGATTCAACAGACACAGCCAGAACAGAAGGGAGTGCTAGCCAGGCAGTGTAGTCACTTTTGCTTTCTATGCTGCTTTGAGGGAGTGATTCATGACTGACTTTGTTTTCTCCTCATTCTTACGGACACGGGTGGATGTATATGTGAACGGAAACCTGCAGATTTGGAGATCCAGCAACAGCACAGAATTTACAAAGAGAGCCATCCCACACTTCTCAACAGTTTACCTTTGGTTTGGAAGCATCTGGATGAACAGTCTCAGTACTGGCTTTTGAGGCCTTGGTTTGCTTTGGTATGAATGGCCCTCCTTAGTGCTCAGCAATATTGCATGGCTTCAAAAAAAATGATCGCCTTAAAACCACTCTCACACACTGGGCAGGAAGGCTGCTATTATCTGGATCCAAGAAAAAGTTATCAAGTGTTCTGATAACAATCACGTCTCAGCACTCAAAAGACTTTATCCCACTTTCCCCATCAACAATCCAGGTCCTTCTCAGTCTTTTTAGCTAATAATGTTAAGGGTTTAACATGTATGAATATCATACCAGGCTCTTCAGAGATTTGCCTTGAACCTTGAAGGAAAAGCCACAGCAGGAGAACAGGTGGTGATGCCCAGAGGTTTTTAAGATAGAGGCCCAGATAGTGTCTCATGTGTCCAGCAGGTTTATCTGCTTGGGAGAGATTCACATTAGGACTGGACATGACTTGGAGACTATCCCACAACTGCTTCAGGAACAAAGAGTCAGCATCCTGGATGGATTCAGGAAACAATTTAACTAAGCCCTCAGGAAGCTCATGATGCAGGTGCCTTGACTTCACAGGTGGGACTATGCAGATGACACTTCAAAGGAAAGCCTTAAAACACAAGGGGAAAGCCAATCTCTACTTCTTGGATGATAGGAGGCAAATTCTTTGGGAAAGGTTATTGCTGAGGCAAGGTTTTTTGCATCACTCTTCCTTTTCCCCCTGCCAAAGCAACGGATGCTGCAGAGTGGACTAGCTGGACCATAATATAGTCTTCTAGTTTCAGACAGTAGTCAGTATAGCAGAAATTAAGGCTTTGCATATTGGCAAGGGTCAGAGTCTAAAATATTGTTAATTGGAAGTGCTTATGTGCAAATATGCACTTTGTCCAAGCTGTGAACCAAAGGAAGAAAAAAATCAATTTCAGTGGTAGAAAAGGATGCTGGACACTACAGGGAAGCAGAAACCAGGCCTACAACTCATTTGTGATTCTCAGACATCCCCATCACACCCAAGGCACCGAAGATGACGTGGTAGGTTTGCAGTGAGAGGTGAACATCTGCTTAACCTTTCCATGAATTTCTTCTGCTGCCAATATTGGTGCTGTTGCTGATAAGGGATCCATAGAACAGGGTACAAGACTGAAGACTATGCTGCCTCTTTTAGGTGAAAGATGGAAGCTGTACCTCTGCTCTGAATTAAAAAAAAATACAGGCACAAAGCAACTGATCTGATGTCCTTCACTTTTTCCAGTGTATCATCTGAAGAGACACTTCCCTATTACACTTACTTCAAATGAAAGGTTCTCATCTCAAATAAGGGTCTCAGCAGACAGAGGATTTCTTAATGAGTGTCTCTCATTCTGGTCTTGGAGCAGTTTAATACAAATTCCAAAGAGTCAAAAGTAGAGTTTGCTACCAACAACTACCCTACTAAGGGTATAGTGGCAACAGTTAGATATTATGATGTACAGTTTTGCTGTCTTCATTTGTAAATGTATATAACCAACAGCTGCTTTAAACCATTACGCAATTTTTTCTGCACACTGTTTAGATGTCACATTGTTTAAGCTTCAGAAAATACTTTTTAAAAACAAAAGGGTCACTACTACATCTTGCACTTTCTTACAGTACCAGTCCATGAGTATAGCTGAGGCTGAAGGCAAGTTACAAGGTATATTACAAGTGGAAATCACCCTTCCATCAAGGCTGCCTCATCATCATAACACTTTTCAGTTGCTTACTTTAAACCTCAGCAACAGCAGGGAGGGCCAAACTTTTTGGCAGACTAGCCACAAATTAGCTCCACATCCTCCGCCAATGCCACTCTTATTCCCCTTTACCTACACCCTACCTGATATGCTGCTCTTGTTTCTACTCCCTGAATGACTGTTGCTCTAATTTCATTTCTTGCTCTATCTGCTGCTGTGCTCCTTGAGTTGCTATGTGCCATACACAGAAGCTGCCCATACTGCTTGTGGCTTCTGTGCCACAGATTGGCCACTCCTGTCATGCCTTACTGCATTGTGAATGGCTTGAAGTCCAAATGCATCTCAGGTAGACTTTCCTCAGCAACCATACCACCACCTGCTTTCAGGGCAGACACAGAACAGTGAGGACCAAAATACTGAACAGCTGCTGCTCTTTTCACTAGTTACTATTCATCTTGTGCACCAAGTGAGGCATGAGTCTGAGGGGGAAAAAAGTGCGAGCTTGTAACTGAAGATTACACACAGAAGGAGCAGAATTAGGTTACATCAGCTACCTTAGTTCTGGCATTCCTGACTGTTGAATGCTACATTTTAGTATCTTAATACTCATGTAAAGTACTTTTTCAAAAACAGAATTGGACATTCTTATGGCTTTGTAATACATGCTTAAAATAGAAACATTCTACTTGCATTAGCATAGAAATCTCAAACCTATGCTGCTCTCTAGCAATACTAAAGATATACAGGTTAAGAAGCATTAAATTGCAAAGGTTCAGGGTTGGTATATTCTCCAAGGTATCCCAGCTCAAACACAAGCAGTTGCTCCTTTTGCATATGAATGGCAGTGCATTTTGAAATGGCTTCATAACATTCTGCTTGCTCGCTCATAGATTTTAGAACTACCAAAGCACACATTGCCCATGGGGCCTGTGCTGACACCAAACAACAGTCATGTTTTTTGGCTTCATGACACTAATCACAATATTTAAAGTTTAGCTTTTGAACAGAGTGACAGAAATCCCTCATCTTCCAAAACAAGAAGTGAAACGTGGGATTTCTCTTAAAATCCAAAGACAAGTTAATGGGACAGAAACTAAGCATGGAAAGTTTCAACCCAAGAGACCTGTATGAAATATAAGAGCACCTGAAAACACAGGCTTTGAATGAAAACTGCTTTGCAACCTTAACCTATATGGCCATGCATATGCCTGGTATAACAAGTCAAGCATTATTTGAGTTTATACTGAGTCATCTCCACATGTGCTCTCCTGTAAAGTGCCTGTACCAGTTTGTGTTTATAAAGCTACATTTATAAAACACCTTGACAAAAATATCCTCAATGCATAATAAATGCTAAGCCCCCAATCCTGCAATTTGTTGAGCAGGGCATGAAACCTTTAACAAAGCTCTCAGTAGGCAAAGCAGGCCACCCACACACAACGAACTGCAAGGTAAGTGCCAAGAGTCTGCAATTCCTAAACCAGATACATCCATTTACTCTCTTGGATGTGTATACATATAGCACTCTCTACACCGAGAGAGAGAGAATTTTTCAGAACTGGATTTTCTTCAATTTCTGAATCAATTTTCTTTCTTTTTTTTAATTTACATTTTATTCTTAAAAGTAAATCTTTGTTTCTGAAATAATCTACTCCCGAAAATTTAACATGAGACTCTACTGTTTAGAGGGCACACGGGTTTCTCTTAGGCTAAAGGAATCACCATGTAAGTGCAATTCCTAAAGTCATAACAGACTGCACAAACCCCAGTAGATAAACTAATAAACACAACCTGCAAAAGGAGAGAACAGGCAGCAAGAAAACTGGAAGGAACCAGGGGGACCTTGAGAGAGAGGCGAGCAAGCATCAGCAGGACTGTAGACCACAATCTTAGTGGCTGTTAGTCTCGGAGGTCGAAGGGCAGAGGAAAAGGAGAGTGGTGCAGGGATTTTACTGTTCTTGGCAGAGACAAATGGGACCTCTGATTCAAAGAGAGATATAGAAACACATTAAAAACAACATATGTCTATTGGAAAAATAAGCAAAATCATAAACATAAGAATGTTCAAATAGTCTTATGGAAAAAGAAGTAAGAGTTATTTCTTGAAGCAACATGGCTTGCATGCTTTGTTAGATACATGAATATCATTGTTAAAGTGACTAAACAATCTATGGTTACGGTTCCCTTCTAATTTAAAAAAATCCCCAGATGAACACCTTAGCCTTGAATAGTTTTATGTTAAGTCCTATTATGTCTATCTATCAATCTATAAAGTAGTTTACACTACTAAATATCTATCACTATTTGTTAGGTATTCATAATTTCATAGCTGTATTTACCATGTTGCTTGCTTGCCATTAACACAGTAAATCAAATATTTAACACCCTCTGCAGTCTTCTGACACTGCTTACAGATATTTAGAATTACATCCAAACACTAATGAAAACATATAGTCGAAGTTTGAATTGATAAGGCTGTAGGTGAACCATGACCAGAAACAAATGTCTGGTGAAGCACGACGAACCTGGTTCTTTATTCAACTAAGCAATTGATTCACATGAGTCACCAAGTGAATCAAGTTACAACACAGGCAAAACCTCTAGTCCAGGCAGAACCCTGGAAAGAATGTAAGGGAACAGATGGAGACTGGAGGCCCAGACAAGTCAGGTCACTGAAGGTACCTACTGATTTGTTATGGATTCCTCCCTAGCTAAACGGCTACCCTTTCAGTATTGGGTGCAAGGGGAGTAGTTCTTTAGAATGCTCCTTCTAGCTGTTGAGCTACCATATTTACTGAAATCCAAGATGATAAGATTATCTGTGCCTGACAGTAAGTGTCAGGGAGTGGAGGGGGCAGAGGCTGTGGGAAGCAGGTGGGGACAAGGGAATCAGTGGTTTTAGGGGACAGGTGGCTGCTGTGACTAACTCTAACCCCAGGCCTGGGTTGGGGCTGGAGCTGCAACAGCTGCCTGCCCCCTAACTCACCATATACTCAAATCCCAGATGAGGGTCGTCTTCCCCTCCCCCCACATTGGATGGGGGGGGACCTCATCCTGGATTTGGGTACAGAGGGTATTTATACTCTGGTGGTCATCACAGTAGAATGAGCTCCACTGCACCTTTAGCAGCAGGTAAGAACTATGCCGTGCTGGGAAGCAGGTATAGCAGCTTCCCTCGACATAACAGAGTGCCCTTGTCATTTAGAGCACAGAAAAGTCAGGATGCAATAAAAATCCTCCCAGAAAGAGGGTAAAAAGCCCCTAAAAAGCAACGTTACAGATATACTTTTAGAAAGAAAAAGAAAAATGCTACTTCTCTATAACATGGCCTGGGAGCACTGGGATGCATGTAGCTGGGGAAAGGCCTGGCAGGAATCGGATTGTTAGCCCATGAAATGATGCTGGGGGACCCCCAGTGGTGTCCCCCCCCAGCCTGGCCTGTTTCTAATCCCAGGGAGATGCAGCTTTACCCATGTGACCTAGCCCAGGGCCAGACCCAGGCAAGTGCATCGGAGCACTCCCATCCATTTCATTCCTGCTCCACCCCATGGTTAAAACCACCTGCCTGGCAGCAGCATTTCTAGTCAGGCAGCACTGAGGGCATCCACTGACTTCCTGGCACATTATCATCTACCAGATCCCTTCTGAGCTCTCCCTTGCACACAGTGCTAACAACCCTCTCGCCTTTTTAATGGTCTTGCTGTTTTACCAGGCCAAACTGCGTGCTGCTGCCAGGTTGCTGCTCCTGGCAAGGGAGCTCCTACTTCGCAGCCCTGCCACCTGCTTCTAGCTGGTCCCAGCGACGGTCTATTCACTTTTGCTTCCATCTTAACCTGTGCAATGCAGCCCCCGGCCCGGTTTGTGGTAATGCTGCTAGCTTCTTTCTAATGGTAGAAAACCAGGTGCTGTCACATGCAACGACGCCCCTCACCCTCTGTGCCCCCTCCTCCACATCCTAGACCTGCCCATGGCTGCGTCAAGGCCAAGTTCACGACCCCAGACCTCCCCCCCTCCCCAGGACGCGCTCCTGACCTCTAGCCTCGGCGGTGGGGGGGGCGGCGGGGCCGCTGTCCGGGGCGGCGGCGGTGGGGGCCGCCAGCCTCTGCCCCGCGCACATGGACTTGAGCATCTGGAACACGGCCAGCGGCGCCACGTTCATGCGCAGCAGGTCCAGCAGGATCCTGGGGAGGGGGGGCAGAGCGGGTCAGCATGGTCCGGGACCCCCGCCCGGCCCCAGGACCCGCCGTCCCGGGACCCCCGCGCTCACTTGAACACTTCCGGGTCGAGGCCGCTGCCCGCCGCCTGCGCCAGCTCGAACAACTCCGCCTCCTCCGCCGTCAGCAGCTTCCGCCGCGACCGCACCGACACTGACGCCGCCTTCCCCAGGGCCGCATCCAGCCCCGCGCCAGCCGCCGGCCCCGCCGCGGCCGGAACGGACATGCTGAGCGCTGCTAGGCAACCACCCGGAAGCGAAAGAAACGTCACAACCCAACCTCCTCCTCCCGAGAGGGCGGAACAACACCTCGATCCGGCTTCCTCGCTGCTACTGAGCATGCGCAGGAGGGGAAGGTCGCGTGGGACTGTTTGATGTCCTCATAGTCACGCAGCGTGGACCGCCAGTCTCTGTGGGCCGCCTGCGGATGGCGGCCGGCGGTAAACGTGGACCCCGCACCCCGATGGATCAGATGTTTAAAACACCCCGAAGGGGTGGGTCCCGCTGGTAGCTGTCGTCGCTGTTTCGTTCGCTGCTGGGGCGAGGGACGACCAGCACCCGAAGACATCAATTAAAACAGTCTTGGTCGGGGTAACGCGTTGGCGTCCGGCGCTCGATGTTGTTGGCGGCTGTCTAAAAGGCTAAAAGCTTAAAAGCGTAAAAAGCTAAAAGCCTAAAACCGCAATGGGGCTGCCACTGGGTAAGGCGACCAGTGCCTTAAAAACACCAATAAATTAAGGGGGACAACAAAAGAGAAAACAGGATGTGCCCGTGCGGGTCATAGGGTCAAAACCAGTGCTCCCCCGGGGCACACCGAGCAGAGCACCCCGGACAGCGCCCACCAGCTCGCAAACTGAGGGAGCTCGCTGGCAGCTACTGCCCAGTGGTACTCCGCTGGGAGATGCGCATGAAGGACACCAGGGAAAAACACCCCGAGGTCACTGGGAGCCTTCCTGGCCAGAGCCTCCTTCCTGGGCCGCCAGATGACAAGTTTGGCCAGAGCCAGGAGGAGGTTGACCAGGAGGTCCCAGGCCTTGGTGGGGCGGCGGATGGGGTGTGCGTAAACTAAAAGGTGAGGGGAGTAGTGCAGCCAGAACTTGAGGAGCAAGTTCTGGAGGAGGAGGTGCAGGGGCTGCAGTCTGGTGCACTCGATGGCAAGGTGCGCCAGCGTCTCCCTCTCGCTACAGAATGGGCACTGGTCGGAGACCGGTTCAAAATGGGCCAGCCGCAAGCCGGTTGTGACAGCCCCGTGGAAGAGCCGCCAGCCTAGGTCCCTGGTGGTGCTGGGGATACGGTCAGAGTACAGGCTCTGCTACCGGGGCCTGTCGGCCTCACCCTTGCCAAAATAGTCCTGCCAGGCGGTGTCCTGGCGGGCTGCGAGGGTGGTGTGATGGATCACGCAGGAGGGGTAGTGGCGACGTGAGCGGGCTCCGGCTGAGGCCCAGACGGACCCCGGATCAGACCCTCGGGTGTGCCTGTGCCTGACTCCCTCTGGTCCCATCCAGACCATGGCGTCTGCCTGCTCTGTGTCGACGGGCACCCAGTCCCCCCTGGTGAACAGTTCGCAGGCGGCAGGCGCTGGTTGGGCCACGCTTGGCAGAGGTATGCAGGGGTGCGGGCAGCTCATTGGGCCCAGATGCCACAGGGATTCGTGCTGGGATCCAGCTAGCAAATGCCCTGCGCAGCGTGGAGCAGGCCTGGCATGTGCTAGTGCAGGGGCGCCGCTTTCCATGCCCTCCCCTGAGGCAACGGTGTGAGCTCGCGGAAGGATGCGGCTTCCTGCACAGGAGCAGGGGCTCATGGGGATGGAGCTGCAGCTTGTGTCCTGTTGAAACAGGAACGAGCCCAGAGTTAAGAGGAGCAGAGCGTGTGTGGGCATCTGGTAGGACTGACGAGAGCCAGCAGGAGCTGGGTGCTTCTGGAAGTCCCACTTGGCACTGACCTGTGTTGTCAGGTGCCTGAAGGCCTCAGAACCAAGCTTGGATCAGTGGTGCTGGACCCATGCAGGGCAGAGAGGCTCCCTGCCACCAACTTCCTCTGTTACAGTGATTGGAAACTTCCTCAGAACTTGTCCCATTCCCCAAATTGCCCTCAGAGCTGGCTTAGCTTTGAACTAAGTTCTCTCACTGCAGCATTAGTTCTTCTGGCTTTTGTCTGTATAAGATCCATGTATGAAGAAGATTTGCCTGCCCTGATGGGGCTTTTTGTAAAGGACAGGGGGTCCACAGCTTTCTTTTAAAACTACTGGGTGGAGGAGTGCCTCCCGCCCTTTATCCAAGAGACAAGTGGTTAGAGCACTCCCCCTTCTACCACCACCTCTCAGAGCCCCAGGTCCATTATATTCCTCTGCCCAAGGTGGTTCAAAGCAACAGTTTCCTTTGCCCCAGTGAGTGCCCTAACCACAAGAGAACTGGTTGCTTGGGAGGGACACTGCAGCCAGTGGCCTTTTGGATGATTGTGGAGTGTACCTGGCTCAGGAGAGGAGATGAGAAGCATTTGGCTTCTTTAGCCTAACCAGATGACAACTTGGGAGAGCCTATGACTGCCCTATAAACATGTTGGAGGGCCAGCACCAGGGAGGGAGAATTGCCATTTAAGCCAGGGCTGTCTGACTTCAGAGTGGGGGCCACATGTTGCCCTGGTGACTGCACAGGCTGGGTGCTGCAGGAGTTACACTCAGGCACTCTGCCATTTGCAGCCCCCCTGACATTCTGCCCAAACCTGGTACATTCAGTCTCAGAGCCAAGGAGCATCATTGACCCCCATGAACTGCTGGACACACCGGTGTGGCTGGGAGCTGATCAGTGGTTTACTGTCCTTCACAGAACCAGCCTTGGCTAATGGAAGGGGGCTGCACCCATTCTTCAGCCTTCTAAAGGGGCTGATGCCATTACTCGCTGGGCATGAGCTGGACAGGTGCTTGCAGGGTGCAGCTGTCCAAGCAGTTGCAGCCCCACTCCAGCTGCCAAAAGAACAGCACTCTGACCCATAGTTTTGCAGCCAGTTGGAGGGTTAAACCTCCGTTCAGGCTGAGCCTCTGATGGTATGATGAGAAGGCAGGAATTAGCTCGACTGCTTTGTAGTCCACAAGGGTCCAGGCTGCTTGTAGGCCCAGCTTGTCAGCTCAATTCCATTGAAAGAGCCATTGGATTTTCTGACTGTCACAAGCTATTTGCTTATTACACTGCAGTGCCTTGCTCTGAGCTCAGGCTACCAGTTTCCCAGCACCCAAGATGCATCTCCCTTTAGCCTGGCTTTGCCTTTGATTTCCTCCTCTCCCCAGCTCAGTCATTTCTGATTTGTAACCATGCAAGGAACAGTGGCATTATTGAGTCAGAAATGTACAAAAGCTCACTGCTAATTAAGGACCAAACCCAGGTGCAGCTGGAGCATGTTTTTCCTTAGAAGCCCATGCTGCAGCTGGCTGGAAAATCTGGGGTAGGGTTAGAAAGGGTTTGAGCAATCTTGATCTGATGGGAGCAGTAAGCGGGAGGGGATAAAAATAGACACACAGTTGAAAAGGGCAATTGCAGGGGGAACTCATAGCCACATGATGGTATCAAGACAGTAGGGAGCACAATTTTAACTTAAAAATAAGTAAGAGCTAGAACAGCAGCAGCTGCAACACACTGACAGGCTGTAATTTATAAGCTCTCCCTGGCAGGGATCATCCCTGACATCTGCTTGATTGCAGCACAATGGAGTTTGGATGTGGGTTGCAGCCTGTTGATGATATTCTAATACAGATAACTAATAATACACTTAAGTGGGGGGAATAAAGTGCTGGAAGTGTTGTGCACCATGGTACTCAATTCATTTTGCTGTCAGCCTGGACCACAGGCTTAAGATGGGCCACAAGTTCATTGATCCCTTCCAGCAGGTGGAAGGTTAAATGGAGAGTTGGTGTTGTATATGGGTAGGTGCATGTGTGGCTCACAATTACTCTCTCACTGAACAGGCTGTCTCCAAACTCTGTTAGAGCATGGTGTGACCTTACCTTTGCGGTGCAGCCCCTACCTCATTTGTGGTGCAGGAGTACAGAGGCCTATCCATCCCAGAGATGTGGGGCAGAACCAAGAGGTGTGCCAGAGAGGCAGGTGTAGCAACAACTAGCCCTTACCCCACAGCAAGGATGTGTGTGTGCATTAGTCACACTACTGTGCTCTATCACTCCAGGCCTAGACTGAGTCCCTGGGAGCAGGGGAGCTAGGAGTTAACATCCTCAGAGAGAAAGGCATTGGTTCCCTCAGAGCAAGTGGCTCAGGCTCTCAGCAGATTCAAGCAGTGTCACACCTAGAGATCAGTCGAGGCCCTCTGTAGACTCACACAGACCTTTCTGTTACACTCCAGTCATTGTAATACCAGAGATAAAGCACTTGCTTTTTTTAAGCTGAGGGGCTGGGGGAGCTATATTTCTGACATAATTGTGATTTGGGGATCTGGGGTCTCTGGCATAGGGTGGAAGTGCCTATACCTTAACCCAGGCCAAGCTATCCTAGTGTATGGAGCTTCCTCATCTCCATGTACTGGTGGAGCCCTCCCTCTGCTTTGGTCCTGGCATTCCTTGTCTTCTGAGCCTCCCACAGTGACCTGTCATATCATATAAAGGGAAGGAAACAAGACAGAAGCAATTGATAAGCACTGTAGAAGAAAGCTTGCTTCGCTTTGCAAAGCTGTGATGTGTGCATGTGGGAGGGGGGTACTATATTCCTTCCTGCTAAAGCATAGTAGTGTGTTTGTGTGCCTGTATGTATCTGTGGGTGTTATATGATGCTTTCTTAGTGTATATGTCCATGCAGATGCATGATGTTGTGTAAGGTGACACTGCCAGCCATAGTGCTGTGTACATGTGTGTGTTTCTACATGTCTATATGACACAGAGATTGCATTGCTTCCTATAACGGTATATATATTATAATGGCATTGCCTATTATAACACAATATGTGCATGTGTGTGTTTTATAAGGCACTGCCTAACAACCACATAAGTGTATATAAGTGGTATGTTACATGCCACTACCTTCTATAGCGCTCTGTGTTTGCGTATCTACACAGTGTTGTGTTACACAACCCTGCCTGTTATCCATGTACAATGTACGTGTGTGTATTTGTACAATGTGCAAATAATCAGGAGGATGAAATGCCTAAACTGTCCATTCAGCCATTAGCAGGGACAATTGAATCTGTAACAGTCACAGGTTATTTGCCACCAGGTCAAAGGGTTACACTGCTGGATAAACTCATGAGGAATAATGCAGCTGTCTCCAATGATGAATGCCATTAAGTCTTCAGAACTGCATTAGAAGTGTGATCTGCTAGGAAAGAGTGGGGGTAGCTTCTATTCTGAGTGACATTGATCCCAACCAAGCCCAGCTTCACTGGTATTAGGGAATCAAGGCACATTTACTGCAGGAAAGCAGATCCTTGTCACCCTGTTTGTCTCAGATCAGGGCAGGGGCTCTCTCTGCAAGTCAGCATTGCTGTGACAGCTGGTTGGGTCTCTGACTTGGAGCTGAAGGGGTTTGGGAGAGAGCTATCATCATGCTGGGTGATGTGTCCCCTTGGCTTTGCAGAAAAACAAGGGGAAGGAGCTCTCTAGTGTGGAGGGAGGGCACCTGGAGGGATTCACCTTTACTTCCCAGCTCAGATATCATCTGTTTAATCAGCTTGCTGCAGTATCACCTTTTGAGCATCATGAGCACAAGGGGTGAGGAAACAGGGATGGCAATGACTCACATGTGAAGAAGATGAGATCCTCGTGATAAATCTCTTCCCAGAGCAACTCAGCTCCCCACATCCTTGCTTTCTTTCAATGGATTCTGCGTTTTCCTCATTCCCTGCTCAAGTCACAAACCCATGTCTCATCACAACAGGCCCCTGACCCAACACAGCTGTCTGTACTGCTAACTGATCATGGATGTTCAGGAAGGGTAGAACAGCTCCTATTTGAGCCAACAGAGAATGTGCATTAGCTCTTAGGACCAAGGACACACAGGTGAGAAGTTCTGCTGGCGTCCAGTAGAGGGCAATGGTGCCAAAAGCAGAACTGCCCACACTGTTATAAAGAATAGGGGAGTAAAAAGTTTCATGTGTTTGCTTATGAAACTAACTCCAGTGAGTTATGGCTGAAACTAGCCATAAACTGTGTACTGCCATTGCTGAAATGGTGGCAAACACCACTGCCAAGAAGACAGGTTACTTTCAGTTACAATGATATGGTTTCCAAATCCAAGATGACCCTGGGAGGTATTGGATGGTAACAGACACTGTCTACGAGCATTTGGTAAAAGTGCAGTGGAACAAATCCAAAGCTAGACATTGTGTGTGTCAATTTGATTACAGAAACTTTGTCTAGTCTCACAAAAGTCAGGATATGAGCAGATGTGAGACAGGGCATTGCCTATCACCAATTCAGAGGAGAGCTTTCAACAGTAGAAGGGATTTAGTTTAAGGGTGCCAGGATGATGATGATTTCTAAGGTGTTACAGAAATATATGTTAAAAAGGAATCAGGAAGGTCTTTTGAGAATTAAGAAATCCAAGAGAAGATTCAGAGATGATTTACACTGGCCCCCACAAATAAATACTGACATCAAGGAAGCTACTAATACTTGCCACATATACAAAAACGCAGGTCAAGTCAAGGAAACAGGAAAAACTGGATCCTAGGTACAGAAGAGCAACAGACTGATTATGTTAGGAGATTCCAGCCTCTGAGCATCCAGCTCCAAGCATATACACCTGGGCACATGCTGCTGAGTCTGTCAAGGATGCTGGAAGAAAAAACTGCTGTAAGCCTTTCTGTGTGTGTTCCTTGAGCACAGGGCTTACCTGGCACCTGGGGGCAGCCTGGTCTGCAGGGCAGGGCACCGAGTGTCCTGGCTATGAGACACCAAGGGCCAGTAATGCCATGTGCTCCAAGGAAAGGGTAACCCAGGATACCTTGGCCCTAGCAAAGGGGGAATGTAGAATGAAAACAGTGTGCTTGTCACTGAGCTGTCTGGACCCCTGTAGCACAGGGAGTAGGAGCTGGCTATCAGCCTGGATTAGAGCATTTTAGTGCTTCAGCTCCATCTTTTTGGGGCCATCCTGCCCCCAATTCCTTTCTCATGTTCCCCAAATTTGCCAGCTTGTTCAATTCTGCTATGACTAATACATCAACAAACCCGGTGTCAAATCACAGCACTTGTCAGCTTCCTCCCACCACAGTAATAACGGCCCCAGGGACACTGTGTTGTGTGCTCTGTGTCACCTTCATTCTCCGAGCAGCCCTGATGCAGAGATCCAGAGCCCTGAGCATGCCCCCAGGGCACATGCCTGCAGTGGCTCAGGCTAGAAGCAGGGGGAGGGTGGGGGGTGCTAGAGCAGCCTTCCCTTCCCTTCCCTTCCCTTCCATGAGGCTGAGCTGAGGGGGGCATGGCCCAGCCCCAGCAGGACTAGGGAGGGGTTCCCCCCCTTGATATCAGAGCATTTATCAGGTCTATTATCAGCATTTATCAACTCATCAGAAAACAAACAGCTGCTCTCATTAGTTCAAACTCTTCTTAAACAAAGAAGACACCAGGATATTACCAGCTGAGCTTTGATTAGCTCCAAAAAGCCCTAAGCTGATACTGCTGTCTGCCACAGCATAGACCATAGCCAGCATGTGGTCTGCTAGCTAAATGTTGAGGTGTCTGTGTAAGGCAGAGGGGATGTGGATCCCTGCTTAGCAGGGAGTGGGAAGGGGAGGGGGAAAGCAGGAGGAAGCCAGGTAGATGCTGCTGTGCCTGTAAGTCTCTGCTGGAGCTGCAGCCAGGGAGCAGAGGGGAGGGGCCAGCTCTGCTGTGGAGCAGAGAGCCCTGCCTAGCCCAGAGAGCATGCTGGGATGCTGGGGGTGTCTGGTTTACCTTAAACCACCAAGTGGTCTGGGACAGACTGCATAGACTGGTTTGAGCCAAATCAGTTAAGTCTAATACTACACTCAACCAGCTTTATCTCAAACTGGTTTCAGCCATTTTCAAGCCAGTTTATGTGCCCTGAACATCTGTTTTGTTACAGGTTTACACCAGTTTCTGATCACTTAAACTGGTTTATGTGTAATGTCTGTCCCTAGCGTGAGTGATTACAGTGAGCCCTGGGGCATGAAGCAGGCAGGTGGCATGCCAGTCCCACCTCCTCTTCCACTGCCCTAGCCCTGCCAGTGCCCCCTGCTGCCCCAGCCCAGGCCCCCTATCATCCCTCAGCTCTAGCATCCCTTAAACCTAACCCTTACCCCTTTGCTGTCCCAGCCCTTGGTTCCTCCCTGTGGCAATCCTAGCAGCCTCAGACCAAGTCCTCAGACATGTTGAGTTATTCTGGGATCCCATGTCAACACTGAAGGCCCCACAAGCACCTTGTAACAGTGGAGGTCAAACTATCTCCTCTGGGAACAGGGAGGAGGAGGAGGGTCAAGGAGGGAGCAGCCAAAATGTCTAATTTCTCTCAGACTTACCCAGAAGGCAAAGCCACAAATCCTTGGAGGGACATGAGAAATCTCTTCTTGGGAGTACGGAGTTGCAGGGCAGGAGAGATCCAATAGGCACTGTCAGAGTCTCAGTACTCTGGCACACAAGCAACACGCCGATGCAGTTCCACCTGGAAACAGGGGCTAGGGCTAATGCTTCACCAGTTTGCCTTTTGAAACAAGTCCCAGCTGATCTGATGTTGTGCTTGTAGCATTCAGTGGGTCCTGAAAAGATTCAGATAATGAAGTCGCTGTAATGGGGAGCCGTGGCTCAACGCAAGGCCAGTGTTCTGTTCTGTTCTGTTCTGTCCTGCATGATGACGGGTGGTGGCAGTTGGCTAGTCAGTCTGCAAGACCAATGCCAAGGACAGCGCACGATCCGTGTCCAGAAGAGCAGGGTGAAGTCGGAGCCTGCTGCCTTTGTGCCTCCTCTGCCAGGATCCCTGCCCTGGGCCTGTTCTGTCCTTAGCTTTCTTGCTCATCACTTCCTGGGGTGTTCACTGTATAACCTGGCAGGTGCCAGTAGTGGAAACGCTCGCTGCTGAAGAGCCCAAGGTCTTGCAACCTTGTCTGGTGACATTTTGTTCCACTCACATTCCATCCATCACCTGGCAGAAAAGCTTGTTTGGAAGGGCTGAGGACTGAGCACTGACATCTATCCCCAGCAGCCCACCAGGCACAGTGATTGAGCATGTGAGGAGAGGAGAACTGACCGTGCTCATCAGAACCTCTCCCTCTGAACGAGAGCTGCTCAGTTGATGTCTAACCTTGCCAATGGCAGCAGCACAAGGCTGCTACAAAGTCTTAAACTGAGACTAGAACAGGCAGAACATTAAAAAACATATACAGAGCTATTTCTGCAAACAGGGGTCCTGCATTTGAGCCTTTGATTTTTACCTGGTCCATGAATCTGAAAAAGTTTTCAGTTTTTGGCATAAGCAAAAACTCTGAAAATCCAGACTGACAGAGGCTTTCCCTTTCACTGCTTTTTGTTATTTGTCATTCTCTGGCTTAGAAGTATTGGTTGTCCCTCAGAACACAGAAATCATGGCCTGGGACTCAGGCAACCAGATTGGGAAGATGAGCACTTCCTGATCGACCCCTGGTCTGGAAATGATTTGTTCTAAAGCAAACTAAAGCAATAAAAACAAAAGCCATGTTATAAGAAATGGAGCAAGGATAAATGTACAGCAACACTTAAAATCAGGAACCAAATAAACCCTAGGCCCATTAAAATGCAGGCTGATGCATTCCTTTCCTAGTGCGATAATGAAATACTTCCTACTCTGCCAGCAGCTGTTACAATTCTATGTTTAGAAATCCACAGGACTACATAACTGGTACCCAAAAGTATTAAAAGAACTGGCTGAGGACCTCTCTGAACCATTAGTGTTGCTACTTAATAAGTCGTGGAACAGTGAAAAAATGTAGAGGGCTGGAAAAAAGCCAATGGTGTGCCGATATTTAACAGAGAAAACTGAATTACTTCCTTAGCCTTACATGAATCCCCCTGAAAGTATGGAAAGGCTGATAGGAGACCCAGTCAATAACAAATCAAGTTTTGAAATCTAATTAATGCCAATCAGCATGGTTTTATGGTAAATAAAACTTGTCCAACACATTTGATCCATTTTGGGTGAAACTAAAATGTTGGTGATGAAGAGAACCAAAAATTCTTGGACCCCTGTAAGGATTTTGAGCTGGTGTCACAGAAGACTTGAAAAGAAAAATGAACACTGTATAAAATCAATGCCGCCCTTCTTAAGGGGATTAAAAGCTGGTTAACTAATAGCTCACCAAAAGTAATTGTACATGGGGAATCCTGTAAGGATCGGCTTTCAACCCAAGGCTAAGCAATATTGATCTGGAAGAAAAAAAGAGTCCTGCTGTTTTAGTTTTCAGGTGGACAAAAAAAATTGGTGTCACGGAAAAAAGCATGATGGGGCCAGGTCAGTTATAGAGACCAGTTTGAAATGCTTGGTAAAGTGAGCTCACAAGTAACCCCAGCATATTCCCAGCATAGTCAGAATTCATAGAAGAGAAACAAAACTGAGTCAAAGCCTAGAAAATCTGCCTGACAGTGACAGACTGGGAAAGAGCTATGTGTTTGCTTTTCAAAGAGTAAGAAGTGACTTTGAATTACCTGTGTTGGGAGAGTTCTGACAGTACAGGGCTCTTGAACCTGGCAGCCAAAGGCAGAGAGAGATCCAGGAGTCTGAAGCTAAAGCAAAATGTATCCAGACTAAAAATAAGGTCTGATCTTTGATAGAGAAATTAAAGGAATTAACCATGGAAACAGGCTCATCCAGGAGTGTGGGGGAGTCTCCCTGCCATGAAATGCTTGACTTGAGGTGGACCATCTCTGTCTGAACACTCCACTCCAGCTGCTTCAGGAGACAAAGGTGGGAGGGGAGCTGGAAGCAGAAGTCCTGGAAGATCAATTCTCTGGGCTGTGTGATGCTGAGGTCAGACTGAAGGGGCACGGTGGTCCCTGTAGCCTTGACACCTCTGGCTTAGTGAATCTAGGACAACCTTGCACTTTCAAACATCATGACACTCATGAAAAATGAGGAGCTCTGTGAGGATGCTAAGTGTCCTATGCTTCTTCTTTCCCTACTGGCATCTGACCCTTTAGGTCTCAAACTTCAAGCAAAAGGCTAGAAACCTGCTGTTTTTAAACCAGATTCCCCTGCCTTCATTTCACTGTCAGTCTTTTATGCTTGTCCTCTTCTTTACCCCTGTCTGTCGAGGCTGCCCCACGGTCCCCCACTCACCCTCAGCAGAGACCATGATCCAGAATGCCCCATGTCATCCTGCTGACAACACAGGTGTGCAGGTTCACAGTGCCATTCTTTTTCAGGGGCATCTCTGAGCTGCTTTTCAAGATGCTTTTATAGTCGTCTCAGCACAGAGGTGCTTTTCCTCCCAGCACCATTAGCAGTCACGTATACGAATTTGCAGAGGGGCTGAATAGAACTGAAAGCCGAAATCTAACAACTGAGATTTGCCCATCGAGTGGATGTTGCAGTCAATAGATGAATGGGATTTCATTAGGCTAATCCCTGTTTATTGAATCCAGGCAGCATTTGCTTATTCATTTTAATTCTAGGTTCTTTTCAGGTCTATTGTTACCTGGAGAAGTACATCTCAGACCAGGATCCCTAGTTATTCTTTCCCAATCAGCAAGTGTATTAATTTACCAGGAATTGCACCGGTGTTTAATCAACAGCTTTGCAAGATTAAGTTTGGATATCAGATGTTCTAGGCATGCCCTGAATACAGTATGCTGTCTTGCAAGCACTGGCTGCAGAACAGCATGGAGGCCAAACTGATCTACCTGGACAAAGCAAACAGCCAGGATTTCTTATTACACTGACTTATAATCCTCAGCCATCAGTTCTTCAGTTCCCTTGACACATTTAATCACACTCCAAGTCATTCTCCTAGGAATAGCAATGCACTTCATCTCCAGGCGCCCCTGGGAACAACCAATCCCTGCTACTTCTTCCATTTGGTGTAAAAGGGATTAGTTTCAAACACTGAAAGCCATTATTTAAAGTTATGGTTTGAGGCTCCTTGGGCCAAAGCTGAGCTCAAATCCCCAAATGCACTCCCCAGAGGTCTTACTGGAAAGACAGCAGATTCAGCAGGGGAGCTCTCAGTTATTTCAGCTGGAGGACAGAGAGAGAAAAGCAGTCTTCCACACAGACTTTTTTTCTTTTGCTGAGTCCTTGGAGCCTCTAAGAGAGGTCATCCATGGGGCTTGTGGATGGTAGACTTTCTGGAGTCTGCAGTGTCTTCAGTAGGTTTGGTCAACGTGGTGATATCAGTTTTGCACCCTGTTGTCAGGGGTTGTTGAAGGGCAAGCAGCCCTATGACTTCTTTGTGACCATGGCTATGTGGCAGCTTTACTGAGCTCAAAAGCACTGCCCTCAAGACTGCTGCACTGCTCTGCCTAGGCTGACTCTGAAACCAAATGCAGTGTAGTCACCTCCGGGAGGCACTTAGTGTGAGCTAGACAGCACTGCTAAAGGACAGGGCAGGGCCAGTTAGCCTGCCCCACACTCAGATGCTCTTCCTCAGTGGCTACATGACATCTGATTTAGGAAACAGCCTGCATGGAGCAGCACGCAATGCTCAAGGGTGCAGAGGCTAGGTGGTAGATGTTTGCGGTGTAGACACAGCCCTTGGACACTCATGGGGCACGTCAACACAGCACCCCTAAGTGCGTCCCAGTAGGGGAGCTTCATGTGTACCTGGCTCACATTTGGCAACCCTAGAAATCTTGTGGTGAAGTGTCTCTGGAAGTGTCACTTTACAGTTGCTTCGTGGACTTTGGTGTCAGGTGTGCTTAACAGCAGGCTCCAGGGGTGATCCCACAGGGTCTACACTGTTATGCTTCAGGGCTTAGCACATGTCAGCATGAGAGACTGGGCAGGGCATGCTCTGTAGTGCCCCACCCAGAACAGGGACATGGTGTAGGAGACATAGTAACTAGCTATCCAATTTCTACCCTGTTTCTCTGGCACCAATATCCTGCAGATGGCATCAGCGTATAATATTTGCCTTTGATATGTTTCTTATCGGAGGCTTTTTATATTTCATTCATTTCAAAGGCTTGTATTTTTTCCATTAATCTAGGCTCTTCACTGGGATTGCCCCTAGTTATTTAATTTAAACCATTTAATTTAATATTTCAATCTCATATCCTGATCGGATGTTTGTACTTTGATTCTTTTTCCTTCTGGTGTCATAGAACTTCCATCATTTCCAACGTAATCATCTTTTAAAGCAAACACAATCTTTTACAGTGCCTCTAAAGAGAACGTGAATTGTCTGTACATTCTTCCATGATACATGATATCTACTTTCCATTTCACTTTCATACAACAGCACTAGAGACATTATATTGGAGGCACAAGACAGATTACCTGCCCCCTCCCCAAGAAATACACATATCAGAAAATATACAGCTTCAAATTTGGGCTGAAACATGTGAATAGGACTTCTTAGGAAGACTTAACCCCTACAGCCTTCAGTTTTATGGGTCTTTCCAAGTGCTATTTCCTACCAGTTTCCGCACCCATTTTCCAAATGGGATTATGTGAGAGAAAGCAGCAGGCTACTCTGTATAAGAAAGCCCTCATCCATTAACTTTTTAGGGAATCTTTTCAGATAGGGATGGGGAGAAGGGGGGAAGGGAGAGAGAGAGAGAGAAAGTTTGTTCATACGTAAGGCATGAGAGTGTTGCCTAAGCGACTGACAAAAATTTGAAGCTTCTATTTAGAAATCTCTCTTTCTTTTGCCAGGTGGGGAAGAGAAATTCCAAATTTAGCTAATCTGGGATTGTGTTGACAAGGTGTCTCACAACATGAGAATCACTGCTTCCCACTCTCTTCTTTTTCCAGGTGCAGTTTAGAATTAGGCAGCTCTATTTAGGTACAGGAGGGTAGGTAGCTCTGACTTTGGCAGTTGATGACATGGGAGGAGACCACTGGCCCTCCTGGCTCTAAGAGTTGGAAGGAATTAGCAGCCACTAAGAATATGTTGAGGGCATACTGGATATCGATGCATCTCACCTGCTCATGCTGATTTTGGATCAGGTCCTGCTCTGGGAGCATGCAGCCCATCCACGTGCATCTCTCGAGAACATGTGTACACGTACCAGAAAAGCCAAGCCCCTTCCATCTGGAGAGTCCAGCCCAGCAGCTACTGTGCCAGGCAGGGGACCAGGCCTGGCTGAGCTGTTCTTGGTCCTCAGCCCGAACTGTAGCAGAATGACCAGTTATTCAGTCTTCCTTACAGCTTTGCTAAGTTGGGAAGGGACCTCCAACAATGCAGAGTATATGGGGCATGAAGGAGCTGTGCTGGCTTTCCTGGCTGCAGAGCCAGGACTTCCTGTCTAGGCTGTGATTCTGCCACCCGGTGCAGGCTGGAACCACATGCCCTGATGCTACACAAAGATGCTGGCTAGGTCTGCTCTACAGACTGCTGCCAGCATAGCACAGAGGGTGGGAATGTGAAGGGGCATGGTTCCTGGCAAAAGTCACCTGAGTAGCTGCTGTCACCTAGGCAGGAGTGGGCTCTGCTGGCAAAAGCGTGTTCTTGCCAGTATAAGCTGAGTCCATGCCAGGAGAGCTTTGCTCAGACAGATATGCCAGCAGAGCGCACCTGGTACATATTTGGGCGCAGTCACAAACACACAACTCAGAAACGGAGCATCCTCCCACCGTGCCAAACTCAGCCCGTCTCCCTGAATGACAGCCAAATGACCTGGGCTATTTCCAGGAACGCTTTGCAAGGAACAGATGTTGCTGCAGACAAAATAGCTCTCACTCTATTTTCCTTTAAATGACCCTCATTTGACTAAAACCCCATCTGCATGCACCCCTGGCTTCCCACTGCACAGCTCCACTCTGCTCCATACGACAATTGACAGGAATAGCAACTACCACTGCTCAGAGTCTGGGCTTGGAAGGGAGAAGGATGGTGAAACTGAAGAGGTTTCCATCTGCCTGGCAGCGATGGCTGAGGGGCTGAGGAAAGCCAGCTGCAGTCCCAAGGCCTTGGCCTAGTTCCTCATGGAGCATGGTAGCCTCCCTGCTTGTCCTGCCTGCTGGGTTTTGTGGTGGTTCACTGGCTGCTAAAGGCAAGGCCAAAGTGCATGTTGATGTTGGTCGGGTATTGATGGGGCTACACGGTGAGGTAAGCACAAAGCAGAGTTCAGCTTCCAGCCCTGGTTGGGGCCTGTGAGCTGCAAGCTGACACCCCCAGGAGGGGCTCCAGGAGCTAGGTCACATATGTGAACTGGCCATGCACTTGCACACTTGATAGCCAGATGTGTGAGAGAGGGTTTGGGCCCAGCCCATTCCCTGCTCAGTGTTTATAGGCAGGACCAGCCCTGAGCTGGCGGCATGGCTGTGCCACTAATGGCGCAACCGCTCCCTGTGGGGCCCCTCATCTTCTGCCACCAGGGAGCACCCTCCCAAAACCCAAGTGTGGGGAAGATGGAGGCCTTCCCAGGCAGCTGCAGGGCCCAGCAGCCCCTTCCCATGGGGTGGCATGCCGGGAAGACCAGGGAAGCTATGGGCTCCAGGGCACTCAGCAGACCTGAACTAGCCCAGACATCAATTGTCGGGCTGACCTCACAGGACTTCTTAGCCCAGCGCTGCTGGGGGTGGCTCTGGCTTTGTCCTAGCAACCACAGGTGCCCCCCTGGCAGTGGCAGCCCTTAGCGACTCAGGACTGAACACGAGGCAGCTGAGGAGTCCCTTGCTAGATTTTTTCATCTCCTCTCACCCATGACACAGAACAAAGGGGTCCATCCCACCAGCGTCCCCACAGCCCTTGCTGGGGCCAGACAGCTCCTTCCTTCTTAAAGGCCTGTTACTCAGCTTGTGATCCATCGGTCCCCCACCATGGATGTGTATGTGAGCATCTTACCACTTTCCTGCAGCTCCCTGTCCCCCACTTTCATGCTGTAGCATTTCTGATGCTGCTCACTCACATCAAGAGAAGCTAGAGGACGGCTTGATTTGCTTGGGAAAGAGGATTGGAAACTCGGGACCAAACAGAGGAGCAAGCTCCTGAATGCAGACGAGATCTGGGGCTTAGATTGCAATGCCTCTATCTAAATGGAAATCAGCACTGTCCCTGACTGCAGGTAACGGTCACAAAGCCCTCAGCAGGATGCTCTCGCCAGCAGGCTCACAAGGCATTAGCTGACACAGCAGAGACCCTGCGCTCTGGGCCACTGAACCCAAACCAACATCGTTTTCAGCTAGGGAGCAGCTGAAGGCTGGAGCTGATCCAGCACCTGCTGAGCAAGGAATTGCAGAGCGTGATTCTGTCCTGCCTTTGAAAGGCAATGAAAGTCCCCACAGAGACAACCAAAGAAGGATCTAATCAGAATTACATATAGGTCTGTCAGTAATGTAACACAAACAGGAGTCGTTTCTAACCACCAAAGCCAACAAAGGTGATGAGCATGTTTGTTGGCAACATGTCTGCTTTGCCAAGCTGGTTCTGTGCCTGGTGGGATGAGGTGGGAGGCACTATGCCCTTTAAATCTGTCAAGTAGCTATTTCGCGGGCGGGATGTAGGAAGCCATCCTGGAGAGTACCTGGCTCAGCTGCTGTCCTGGGCTTCTGGGGTCAGAGGAGTGTTCTCACTGCCATCCTCTGGGCTGTGTTCTGCTTTGCACTGGAAGCGGGAGCCTTTGTGCTCTGTGCAGAGCAGTGCATCTGCCCCACACTTTCAGCTTGGGCTCTTAGAGGAAGGCTTGGATTGGTGAAGGGGTTTCATGAAAACGGCTCAGTTAGGCCTGCCCACACTGTCCAAGTACCATGCTAAGAGCACTGTACCGCCACTCGGCACCAGGCACCCCAGAAAGGATGTTGTGTACTTGCCTTAGTGCAATACCAGGTGTGTGTCAGTTGGTCCCCTGTCTCATGCATGCGTATTGACACATGTCTGGCACCTCACTAGAGCAGTAACACTACATGTGTTAGGGTACTATAGCACAGGCAGCAGGTGTGTATCCCTCACACTCTTTAATGGCTTAGATTTACCCTTATATTAGTTTCCAAGTTCAGTCCAGCTAAAGACTTACTCAACAAGCTTCAGGTTCTGTAGTTTTGGGCCCCTCTACTGTACAAATGGTAATACACCCATAAACTTAGCTAGTGCAAAGTTACCATTGTCCAGTGCTGTGTGGTGTCCTTCCAGAACATAGTGAGTAGATTAATTTCAGCCTCTGAAACAAAAGATACAGAGATAAGTCATACACATCCCTACTGATACTCTCTCAATTTTGCCGTCCCCCACCAGATTGGCAAGAGTGACTTGTAATGATTAAGTAGGGATAGCGTAAGGGCTAACATATTTCTTAGCAATGGTGTTTCCATTGCTTGATGTCTTCAAATCAAGACCAGAGGCCTCTCTGGCATATGATCTAGCCAAAATTGAGTGACTGGGATCAGTCCAGGCACAAATGGATGAAATTCCTTGGCTTGTGCTACAGACAAACTTGGACTCCACTATCAGATGGTCCCTTCTGGCCTTAAAATGCATAGAACTGCCATTAGCAGATATGAGGAAGGATGACAAGAACCTGCCACCATCTGTGCCATGGGCCCCATATTACAAACCTGGCCATTCTCTAGCTGTTCGCCTGCAACATGTACTGTGTCAAGTACACCTGTGCTGGGGTATGGGGGTACTCCAAGTAGTGGGCCTAGCTGTGACTGCCAGGCAGGGAGCAGTGCATGTATTCGAGAGATACAGCATGCCTCATTCAAGTGCTGAGCTCTGTGAGTTGTGTCATGGGGATCTTTCCATTTAGGAGGTAGTCATCAGTCAGGCAATAAACCTGGCAGTGGTCTCCTGAGTGTGAGGACAAAGGAGTGACATCTCAGGAGGGATTCAGACTGAGACAAGGTGGCTCCTGTTCACCGTGCCTGGCCTCAGCCTGAGGTTTGCTGTGTCAGAAAAAAGGTGTCAGGTGGAGTAGACTTGGGCTGCTTCAAGGCTGCCTCTCTGCATCTCTGATAGTGTCTCTGTAAATTTAATTAGTGCCGTCTGTGCCCAAGGCATTTTTCAGGCTTGGCTTTTGCCTGCCCTGAGTAGGTTTGACACTGTTGTCACCTCCGACTCCTCTGGATGGGGCTGCTCAGCCTCACATGTCACACCCGTGCCACATACTGCTATCACCCCTACCCAGCTTGCTCCTTGGCTCAGCAAGCACCACGGTGGGGATCACAGAGGTCAGAGCTCTCTGCGTGCCCAGAGCTTAGCCTCTGCCCGTGCAGTGGGATGGAATAGACATGACCCACAGCCTCTCCCAGCAAGGACCTCAGCCATGCTCCTGCCTCCCTGTCCTGCTCCTATGGCCACGCTTGCCCTGACACATTTATCTTCATTTGTGTGAGTCCTGGCACTGCCTGTCCATGTGGCACTTGTTAACAATGGATCTGCCTCATTAGCTGGGTACATGGACCTGGGGAGAAGCTGCTAATCACCTTCTCGATCCCAGTTGTCACTGTGGGCACCATGTAGATCACTCCATTGCAGCCTCATCCATCACCTTCCCTGCGGCCAGAAAGACAGTGCCTGTTGTACTGCTGGCCTGCACCAACCCTGGTCCCTCAGAGCTGTCCCCTGTTGCTGCAGGTGGCTCCCACAAGGTGCCTAGGCCTAGTGGGATGCTGGGGTTCAGGGCAGCCACAGGAGATATGCATAGCATCACTAGAGGACAGTGGAGAAGGACTGATACAGCCCTGGGAGCAGCGAATCCCTCCTGACCCCAGCAGGACTGCCATCCCCACAAGTTGGTATACTCTATCACCGCTGTGTGCATAGGGGTGCCCAGTGTGAGGGTGGCAGCATCCTCCTGGACTTGGCTGCATCCAAGCCTATGCTGCCTGCTAGGACAGAGGGATCATCTGCTGCTCTGCTGGCAGGATCCATCCCATTCAGGACCTGGGATAAGGGACAAGGGAGTGATGTGATATGATGTGGGGTGATATGACATGACGACATGGCTGGCTAGTGGCCCCAAGGGGATTACTGAGATCAGGGCAGCCTTAGCTGTCCCCTTTCTTCAGCAATCCTTATGAACAGCAAGAGGCAAACTCCTCCCTTGAGCCTACAGTAGCAGAGCATGTCCAGCCCTGGCTGCTGCCCTGGCTATGCTGGCTGGGAGCTCGTTTGGGCCACAGCACTGTAAGGAGCAGGGCGGGCATCTACCATTCCAGCCTTCCAGCCAGGACTGGGGTGTCCTGCCACGTCCTGGTAGTGGCTTGGCTCTCACTGTACCCAACCGTTGTGAGGTGCAGGAGCACAGCCCCATCCCTGAGAAGGGACCACCCAGTCTTATAACAGCCCCCTCCCCTTGGCTCTCCCCAACAACTCTGGGGCCTTATTTGGCTATGGTGACTTCCCTGCCCCCAGTGGTGTACCTTCTGCTCAGAGCATGGGGAATAGCTGTGAAGAACAGCCTGGAGCTTTATTTGCCAGGCCAGCAGCAGCCTGCAAGGCTGAGATGAAAGGTAGCTCCCTACCAGTGCCAGGGCCCTGCTGCCTGGCCCCTGACACGTGGACACATGGGCCTGGAATAAACCCTGGCAGAGCCAAGGCTCCCTCCCCAGCTCAGCATCTCTCCTCCCAAGCATCCAGTGAATGCATCTAAATTACCTCCCCGCCCCCGGGGTGACACGACCTTGGGTTCTTACATATACGCAGCCCTGGCAGTAGAAATACATTTACTGTAGCTGTCAGGATGGGAACAGGATGCTTTATGATAAAAGAGGCTTATCGCCGCTCAGTGGCCCAGAGCAGGCTGGCTTGGAGGATACAATTACCGGCTGCGCTGATGGGGGTGTCAGTGGCAACCAGACACGAGTTTGAATTAATGCTGTGGCTGCCGGGGTTATGGATGACAGACAAACAGCAGGGCCATGTGTTACCCCGACCTGCTGCGTAGTACAAATGCAGTCCGAGGATGAACTCATCACTTAGGTGCTGTCACTATGCTCATGTCCCAGGGGAGTAAAGGGAGAGTCCCATCCCAGTGGGGGAGGGGCATGATACCCCCACCCTGCCTCCTGGCACTTGGGCTCTGTCACCCTCCCTTCACTCACTGCTGGGATGATCATATGCTCTCCTATGAGCTCAAGGTGATGTCTGACAGCAACAGAGACATACAGCAGGTCACATCCTCCCAGTGATTCCCAGACAAGACAGAGAAGGCCGAGAGTCACTGGGGCCCACACATAGGTTACAGCTGAATACACCCAATCAGATGGGCTTCTTTTTGTGACCCGCAGGGCAGTGTGCCTAGAAGCAGGGAGGGGCTTGCAGGGGCCAGGTTGGGAATGTGGTACAAGCAAGACCCTGAAGCATCCCATGCTCGCTGCCTCCCCTTGGACCCCTTGTGGGATGGACAGCTGGCGGGCTGGGGCTGAGTAGTCCAGCAGCACCCAGAGGCAAGGATGCAGCAAGCCAGCCCTCTCAAGGCTGGTTCCCCATGGAGTCTTTTACCTGAGGGCAGGTGTCAGCAATGTTTTTGAGCAGAGTGCCAAAAACACCTGCAACCTCCACTTGTAAGATGTTGGCGTGCCATGTGCGGATGGTGATGGAGCCACGAGGTGCCTGATCCTTGTTGTGGCAGTGCAGGCCTAGCCCCTTCTCCACCATCCTCCCCAAGGCATGCGTGCCAAGCAAAATGCCTTCGAGTGCCACACTCTGGCATCTGTGCCGGGGGTTGCCTACCCCTGCCTTACGGCAAACGGCTCCTGGATCAGAACAGCCACGCTTACACTGCCTCAGCCTCCCTCAGCACAGGGACAAACAACTCCACAAGCTGCTGCATGGCTGATCACCTGTGCCTTCTGCTCTGTGCACCTGAAGTGTCCCAAGCAGGCCAGGGTCAGCCAGCTGGACTTTCTGATGACCTTAGCATCCTGCACTGCTCCTGGATCACCAAACATAGGGGAGTTTTGTCAGCTCCCCCAGGACATCTGCCAAGCACTTACAGCCTGAGGGAAAGATACTGCTAAGCATTTTCCACAGACTTAGCACAGCATCCCTGCCTGCTGCCCAGCCATATCCACAGAAAGGGCCTTCCCCTCCAAGCCACCTCAGGTCAAAGCAACCAGCCCCTCACTGAACCCCAGGATCAGTGCACATGCTGAGAAGGGGAGAAGAGTGCACCAAAGACTCAACTGAAAATACCCTTTGTTCCCCAAAGCTCAGAGCTGTTGGCAGGAAACTGGGCCCCTCACCAAAGCTTGCTCCTACTTCCCAGACCTCTGCAAAGACACTATCTCCCCTCTAACAGGGCAGGGTTTCATAGCGGTGAGGCTCTGCAGACTGAGATGCCCTCACACATGTTGCCCTACATGCCAGCCCTTTCGCACAGGTGCCGGGGGGAGGCAATCAGAGTAAGCACACTCCTAGAGCAGCTGGCGTCCCATAAGCTCCTGACCCCCTTTGGACTCGCTGTAATTTGTCCATCTGTCCAGACTCAGTGCCTCAGGCCTAGCACTGCCCAGACACATTGTTTAGAGGCAACCATTGTCTTGGCCTGATGTGGGACCAATAGCCTGAGATTTATAATTCCTGGGACACCTTTGACTCATGTTTAGTGCCTGTCCCAGATGCCAGCTTGTAACAGCTGCAAGGGGTGAATTTCAGGCCAGCTGGCCTTGCTCTGTTGCTCACCACAGCTTGGGGTGCCTTGCCTTTTCAGTGGATGATCCCTAGCTGTAACAAGCTGTGTTTTATGGTGGAAGATCAAAGGAATCACAGAGCAATTAGCCCGTCATTTGCTGACTGTATTTAGACCAGCCTCTGCTTTGCCTCTGAGGGACAGTTAATTAATAACTAGTCATTAACGATGGGGAGGAATAATTCTGTAGCACTGTGTATTTCATTAAGGCTTCGATCTGTGGAAAGTCATGTCCTTTCCCAGCACTAGACTGTGCACTCTCAGGGGTACTCAGGTTGGGAACTGTGGCCCCCACAGCAAAGCCACGGACTTTGCAGGTCCAAAGGGAATAAAGTCTGTGGCAGGATGTCATTTCTTCAGCCTCTGTGTATGCCATTCCTTGGCACTGCCATGTACCTAAGGGCCAGGGGAGCTCTCCCACTTTAACAGGTGACCTGGTAGTCACCCCTCCCTCCCTCCAAGCCACACAAGATGAGTCTAAACTCAGCAGCAATGTCATAGACTCACAGAACTGTAGGCTTGGAAGGGTCCTCAAGTGTCCCATCCCCGGCTTAAGTGTAGTAAATACTAATTCCTAAACCACCCCTGTCAATTGCTTAGCCAGCCTTTTCTTGAAAACATCCAGTGAAGCAGATTCCACAACTCCCCTGAGCAACTTGTTGCATTGTCCTAAGCCTCTTAACGTTGGGAAGATTTTCCTGAGGCTGAATCTGCTTTGCTGAACTTGAAGCCCATCGCCTTGTTTCCTGAACCCCATGGCAAAAGCAATAGGTTTTCTGGCATCCATTCAGATATTTGAAAACTGCTGCCATGTCCCACCTCATGTCCCATGAAATGAAATGACATTCTGAGCCCCGCTCCTAGTGGGAAAAGATCCATGTTAAGCAATTCACTGGCATCTCCAGGACCCTTGTTGACCAATTTGGCAGAGAGCACAAGGACTGAAGGGTCCCTAGAAAAAGTCTGCTATATGAATGAAGACAAAGCACAATCTCTGCACAGCATAGGCAGTTCAGACATTGGAGGACATATCTAGGCATGCTACAGGCAGGGGTCAGTCCATGGGCATTCAGGAAGATGTGCCCTTTCACCAAGGTGTGATATGCCCCACTCTGTCTGTTCATGCTGCCAACTGATCTGGAGATGATCAGAGCTGGTACACAGTCTTGCAAGGTCCTTGCTCAGTTCCTTGTAAACGGGCTATGAGGGTGATCTTCACACTGGTAGAAGTCAAACATGACCAAAAGGGATTAGAAGCAAGATCTGGAATCCCTCCCACAGGACTTAAAGCAACAACAACACAAATTTCCAGGAAGGACTGAGGGAATCAAAGGTAACGTGATTCTAAGGGCAGCAACTACAAAGTAGTTGTGCAAGTTTGGAAGTCTACCCACACAGTTCCTGGTCTGTACTGTCAAGGGTTGATGAAACAAGCAAACCTGGCTGGCATGAATCAAAAGGTCTGGCAGGAAATGAGGGAGACTAAGACAGTGTGCATCACCATACTACTTGCTGGGCGCATCTACATGTACATTAATGCAGCTTTTCTAATGTGTATTAAATTTAGTACCTCCAATTTGAGGTACTAAATTAATGTGCATTAGGCTGTGCTAATTAGCAGTAGTACATCTTCATGTTTTTTTAGTGACGCTAAATGCACAGTAGACCATTTTACTGTGCATTAGTGTAATGTCATGTTTTTTTACGTGATGCTTAAATGAAACCACATGTGTAGGTGTGCCCACTGATGGAGAGGAGCTACAGCTCCGACATTAGGAGCCACAGCCATCATTAAGACCAGATTAAAAGGAAATCAAATTGTCACAGACCACAGAGCCTGAAAAATCTGTGGAAGGCCAGGTGTTTAAAACAGTGTCCCACCCCATTTGAAGTGCACAGGCCTGATGGGAGAATTCAGGTTGTGCCAGTTCAAATACTGAAGAAACTTACTTTTTTTGAAAGGAAAACTCCTTGAGAGACTAGTTTGGCTTAGTTCAGCACTACAGCAAAAATGAATAGCTCAGAGGGTTGACAAAGAAGGGGGAGGTGAGATGGAGAGGTGGGGGCTTTAGAAGCTGACTTGAATTGCCCAGCTTTGATAATGCCTTAGAAAGGGACCAAGTTATCCAGACCTGGTTCAAGCCTCGAGGCACAGATTGGAGCCCAGTTTGAGCTGGCCTGGGAACAATAAAGGGCTAGAAAGAGGAAAGGGTTCCCAGCAAAGGATAAACTGACAACTGGCTGCTTTATAGACACAGCTGGACTTGGACTTGCGGGTCAGGATCAGTGAAAGGAGACCAGAGATGCTCTAAGAACCTGTGGAGTTTATCACAGAATTTGAAGCTTCCTTTACACTAAAACAGGAAGCAACTGTTGTTGGTAAAGATGATGGCTGACCATCATGAGCCTGTAAATGCTCTTGTTTAACTTTTCCTGGAAAGCAACTGTTACTTGTCTCAGCTGGAGACAGAATACAGGACCGGATGGATCTCTGTTTTCAGCCCGTATGGGACTTCTGTTCTTACATGTGATGGGAAGAGGGAGGTTTATGATACTCAGAAAAAGTAGCAAAGGAAAGGAAACTGGCCATGGTGGCAATACGAAGGGGAACAATGAGATGCTGGTCCTGGTAAAAGCTTGGCTATAAAAAAGAGCTGTATTGTTATAAATATAAGGCTGACCAGGACAAAGCACCACAAGCATCCAGGAAAAGTCCTTCCCCAGATTTGGGATCTGGGGACTCCAAGCTGAAGGAACGGCACATGGAAGTACAAGATTCAGCCCAAGTTTTCCTTTAGGTCCAGGCAGTTAAACAGCAGTAAGGAAAGGTGGCTCCTGAATGTGTTATAGGAGCAGAGACAGGCATAGAAGAGGGAACAGTGGCTCAACTATAACACCTATGAGATAGGATGTGCTAGAAGGGTGGGGGAACAGGGTCTCAACAGAGGCCATGACTGGGAAACCTGTGTGCAAAAACTTAGGAACACCGGGTTTTATTACCAAAACTCTGAAATTTGAGCAAGAACCTGGACAGCTGAGATAGTGAGTGCTCAGTGTGCATTTCATTAGAGCTAATAACCATGCAGGAAATGCCAGGAGAGCATCCTACAAACTCAGTCAGAGGAAATTCCCTTTAAAAATGTGACCCAAGTAAAACAGATGATTTGAAGGTAATTGGTTTGCAGTGAACCAGTTGTCCTGCCTCCAGGGGCAGAAACCACGATTACAGCTACACGCTGTAGCAGTTTCCGACAAGGGAATGACGAAGAATAGTTGAAACCTGCCAAGAGACCCAGGATCTCAGGGGAATTTAGGCTGGTAAAGTCCTGGATTCCTGTTCATTTGCTGAATGTTTTTGACAAGCAGCAAGTGATTAAAAAAGAGAAGGTGTAAAATGTGAACCATGGATCTCGTAAGTGCTGCTATAGAGGAAAACTACAAAGAGGAAAGGAGTGGGAAGGTAAGCGCTGAGAGTTTTGTCTGGACTAGTTCCAGCCTGTAGCTCTCCACTTCAATGAGGAACAGCCAAATGGTCTGAGAGGTCTGTGGGCTTGGGGTTGCTTCCCCAGTACAGCTGAGACAGAGGTCCTGAATAGAAAGAGACTGACCCTTTAAACAGGCTCAGTACCCTATTAAAAGACCTAAAATGTAAAGGTTCTTGCCTACTGCCCTGCACAGGAGACAGTCTGGATGTAGCAGCAGGTTCAGTCTAGTTTGCCAGAATGCATCTTAGAAGCTGGAATCACAAATGGAAGTGATCAAAGGGACAGGGGATGTCTGCTTTTATGCAGGACAAGGCCTATGGAAATGTAAGGACATAGCTTTTGGTCAATTCACTAGCTCTGTTTAAGAGGCTAGTGGGTATTGCACAGCATGTCTCCTGCAGCCTGGCTGCTGTTCCTAAGTGATATCCTGTTGCATGCTATGACCTGTGAATGAGAACTGATGTGTTTGCATGCAGTCTGTGGTAAGCTGAAGGCCCCTGGTCTGAAACTGAAGCTGAAATAACAGGATTTGTTCCAAATTGTGATAGCTGTGTAGGCAGCTTAGTGGGCCACACTGGTTTTCCTAGGTCTGTTCCCAAGCCAGTGATTCAGGATACAGGCATGGAACAGCCCTAGGCCTTCCCAGAAGTCTGGACAGCCTTTATCCAAGCAGGAGCTGAGGCAAATGATGAAATGCTAGCTGCAAATAAACTTTAAACAGAAGGGCACTTTGCTAAGGTACTGAGCAGGTAACTGTCACTTGATGATAGGACCAGCCAGAACAACCATCCAGAGAAAGGCAAAGGGGATGTTAGAAATATTATTAAAAATGCATTATCAATAGCTGTTAGCTCCCATCAATAGTGTTGTCCTCTAAATAAGCA
>NW_017728911.1:560279-578933 GCF_001723895.1 Crocodylus porosus | reverse complement strand
TGGTAACACCCCACTCATGCAAAATCTTCCCTATTTCTTCAAAAGAAGAACCTGGCATGACCTCCTGCCATTCCCCTCTACTGCATCTCCTGATTCCCTTCCTTTTTTGTCAGGCACACCATTCAAACTTCCTCTACACAGCTCATTTCTCCCCACCCATCACCTCCCTCTATTCATCTCCTCCCTCATCCTATTGCTCTCCTCTGACCTGAGGACATAGATCTGCCCACTCCTTTCCCTTTCTCTACTCACAGAAAGTACTGCAAGCACTGACTCAAGTTTTGCTCCTCCAACAGATTTTCAATTTAACAGCCCTTTCTCCCCTTATTTCAATGAACTGGAGAAAAAGCTCCTTTTGTAACAGACCTCAGAAAGTTCCAACTGTCTTGGTTGGGTAAGGGACAGGAGCCAATTCCAATGGTCACTCCTGAGTTTTTGCTGAAGTTCAGTCTTGTTATTTTCTAACGCAGGGGCCAGCAACCCACAGCAGATATGCCAGCATGGCACACAAAGGCATTTTGCTTGGCACACGTGCTTTGGGGTGGACAGCACGGAAGGGGCCAAGGCTGCACTGGCATAAAAAGGATCGGGGCCCTCACAGTTCCCCCACCATCTGCCTGGAGGTGCACATGTACCTGCCACTAGCAACATGCTGGGCTGAGGCTCCACAGACCTCAGTGCAGCAGCTTCCAGCCTCTTCACTGCCTGCTGTACTTCATTTTGCTAAGCCAAACACACCAAGCTCTTCTGGCCTTCTCTCATGAAACAGGCTTTCTATTCCCCTGAGCATCCAAGGAACACTCCTCTGTACCTGTTCCAGTCTGATTTTTTCCTCCTTAAATATGGGTGATCAAGACTGTGTACCATAGTCCAGTGAAAGTCTCACAAGTGTTAAGTACAAAGGCACCAATGTGTCTCTGTCTTTATTGGAACGACCTCTTCAGATACATTTGCCTTTTTATGGACTACATCATTTTAGTGGCCTCTAGTGATTTTGCGATCAAGTAAAAGAGTCCAGTTTCTTCCTCCTCATTTCCAACTGATGAGCTCCCATTGTATAGCAGGAATTCTTGTTATTAGATCTTCAGTGCATAACAATGCATTTTATAGTATTGAATTTCATCCTATTTCTATTACTCCAGTCCTCAGGGTCAACGAGTTCTTCCTGTACAAGAGCCGAAGATTAGTCATAAGACCAATATTTGAGGCATTTCACGAGCAACGTTCCTGCAGCCTGTATGACCCTTTCAGTACAATCCATTGTCATCTCCCTTTCTTTCTCACTGTATAATTCCTCTACTAATTTCTCCAGTTTAATTTACAATTATTATGTAACGCCACATACTTTCCCAAACTGTAGACAGATCAGATCTACTGTGTACCCCCAACACAAAAATTCAGGCACTGAAAAACATTAGGTGAATCTGGATTGATTTAGCTTTGCTAAAAACATGGTGCAGTTTGTCCCGTTTTCCTTTTAACCCCATGTCTTTAATCATCCTTTCCTTCAAAACTTGTTCTAAAACTTTGCACGCTATGGAGGTCAGACAAAAAGATCTGTAACACTACGGACCATTTCTGTGCCTTTCTTAAAAATATACAGCATGTTAGGTCTTCTCCAGTCATGCAGGACTGTAACCAACTTAATAGATTTTGTTAATAAATCCTTCCTATCAGATTTGCAATTTCATGGGCCATTTGTTTCAGTATTGTGGGATGAAGAACTTTATTCTCTCTTCTGAAAGCAGAACTCTTCAAGTCATCAATCCACAAGCCTATAGAAGATGACACCTGACCCCAAGAAGTGTCCAAATGGGACAAGTTTCCTGCCTCTTTTAAGATGATATTAATGCAGGAATGGCTAAGCAATGGCATGCATGCCACCAAGTGGCACAGGCAACCACTGAATTTGGCATGTAGCAGATGAGGTAGGGAGCAAGGCTTGCTAAAAAGATGGGCCACCACTGTAATACAGGATTTTCAACAAAAACAGGAATCGTCTATTAGACCTTCCAGCATAAACAAACTTAACCTTATTGTTGAGATTCCCCCCACCTCCAAATATTCACGTGACAGGCAAAAAAGATAATGCAACCAAAATGGTTACTGCAAGAAAGCAAAGGTGCAGTGAGCAAATCTGTATTTAGTACTAAAGGAGGTGAGGGCACTAACTTACACAGGAGAATCAGCGCCCTTCCAGGTAAGGTTGAGGAGCCATTTCTGTTTAGAAGAATCATCCTTTAAGTGCTGTGTCCTCTGACAGGCTACTCAAATTACCCTGAAATATGGCATGCTTCATGAAAGGGCAAGGTATAGTTAGTGATCCAAATCTGGGGTCACTTGACCTAAGGGATCGCAAAATTTAAAATAATTTTTTATCTTGACTGGCAAATTCTACCTAGTCAAGCCATGGCTCTGATAAAGCCCCAAAAGGTCTCAGTCACTTGACATTTACTCCAACTAGTGCACAGAAGCTCCTCGAAGAAGCTAGTAAGTATGTTGAACAAGGTATCCAATAAGAGTTAAGCTTTGGAAGTACACGAAGCCACACTGTGCACGTACAGGCGAAGTATCCAAGAAGATTATTAATCAAATAATTTTCAAATACCCTGCACATCTCATAGTGATGAGTTTTGGTTACTGAACCAAACCTACATTCCAGACATTCTAAGATCAGAACCCATCTCTGGAAGAAATCTAAAAATGACATTGTAGGCACTTTACTACAATCAGTCCTTTCTTTACTGGGGGAGAGAGGAGGGGAGGAACGGTGGTAAATGTAACCAAAGTACAGTGTGTGTTGTATGTGCAGCCAGGGGCAGAGTTGGGGGCGGGGGGGTTGGTCGTGGACCCAGGGGCTGAGTGGGTGGGTGTGGGTGTTTTCATAGGATGCACACCCCACCATACACATGCACCCATACTCCCCTTGCACTGCCATACACTGACCCCCACATCCACACCCCCTTACACAGCCCAGGCACCCTCCCCCCACACACAGGTCCCCACAAGTCACATACCCACCCATACCCACATGCTGCCTCACCCCACATACCCACACACCCACAGCCCCCCACAAACCTATACCCACCCCCCACAATATACAAAACTAAGACTTCATTTTAAGCTATTGCACAATTCCCTCCATGTACACTACACAAACGCATGTAAATCAGGACAACAATATTTTTTGAAATCAGATTAATGAATGCTGTAGATGTTTCGTTTTTAAAATATAATTTGGTATTTTTCTGGTTCCAAGATGGCACAACCCCTTGCTGAAAGGAGTACTTCTGGGGGCAAGGGGAGGGACTTTTGGTGGCAAAGATCAGGTGTTAGGGGGTGGGACATCCAGTCACAAGATGGTAGAGGGGTACCTGCCAAGGGGTGGAGCTACCCATGCAGCCTTTGACAACTTGCCAAAACTTGGTAAGTGGCCCTCCGCCCAAAATAATTGCCCACCTCTTGTTTACACGGCCAACCCCAAAGGGTGTGTGGTGGGGGGCAGGTAAGCTCTCCCTGAAATGCTCCATCATTCATGACAGGCCACTGGCTAGTCATATAATAATACAGCTGGAAGAGTTGTCATAAGTTATTTAGTCTACAACACTGCTCAAGGTACTTCATCTTCATCTAAACTGCACTTAAAGACTTCCCAGGACAGAGGTTTCAGAAGCTCCCTAGGTAACATGTTAACCACCCTCATGGTTAGAAAGTTCTCCCTGATATCCAACCTATATTTTCCTTGCTTCAGTTTGAGCCCAGGATTTCTTGTTCTATTTTTAATACGAAAATCAGCTGGTTATCATCACCAACCTCTTTACAGTAACTGAAGAGGTATCAAGTTGGCCTTCAGTCTTTTCTTCTCTATGCTAAATAAGCCCAGTGCTTCCAAGCTTTCTTCTATATTTTCTAGACTTCGTATCATTTTAGTTGCTTTCTTCTAGGTGCTCCACTTGGTTCACGTCTTTCTTGAAGTTAGGTGCCCACAGTGTACCACCTAAGGCTCTACCATTGCTGGACAGAGCAGAAGACTCTTCCTACAGTTTCTCTCTAGCCCTACTATTTGTACAACCCAGTAGGCAATTAGATCTTTTTTTTGCAGGAATATTCCACTGTTGCCTCAGATTCAGCTTGCAGTCCACTCTAGCCTGTAGTTTTCTAGGACACTGCAGGCTAGCCAGTTGTTCCCATTTTGTATTCAAGTATTTGATTGCTCTTTCCTAAGCACAGCAGTTTGTACTTGTCCTTATTGAATTTCATCCAATTTTTTTCAAACCATTTCTCCAATATATTGAGTTCACTTTGAATCCTAATCCTGTTCTCTTAAGTGTCTGCTAACTATCCACCTTAGTGTCACCCAAAAAATTCAGGAGATGTTGAATTTTAAAAAAGAAAATAAATTGTATGTCTGAATGCTTAACAGGAGCAAAGATGAGTTGGAGGGAACCTAGAGCGGGGTTTAAGGCTGTACCAAGGGAAGGGAGTAAAGGGAGGGAGATTAAAGAGGACTACAGTCAAGGGTAAATAATGCTGGAAGGGGGTGACATGGACACGGACAATATGCTGAGTTGGGTGGAATAAGGATATGGGCACTTATCAGTCCTGCACTTTCCTCTCCTGGGTGTGTGCTGAGACCAGAGAGGGTCCTGCCACCCTCCCTGTGATGCTACATGGAACAAAGACTTTGTCCGTCTCCAGCCATGTGTGGGGGACATGGTGAGGGGGCTTTCTTTGTAAGCGTCTCTTTGTTCCTACCAACATTGAGAGCTAGGATCAAGGGAAGCCCTGACCTAAGTATGGAGCTGAAAGCAGATATGTAGAAAACATATACCAAAAACATAGTGCTAAGACTGGGGTAAGAAGTCTTTAAGAATGGGCATGCTGGATGCATACCTCAAGCTTTCGAGCACTGGGAATAGAGGATTAGAATATGCACCAAGATGCCCGAGGCAGTTTATAAGCTTTGAAGATAATGCTCCAAGCCATATTCATCTAGCTGAGAACGTTACACCAAGATGAACAGGCCACTTTACATTTCTCTACTCCGCCTATACTACAGGAAAAGGTATACAGCTCCTTCCCTCTAATCTTCATCCATACTCCCTAAAAAAATTTCTTCTCCAGTTTTAGCCTGTGAAGGGCATCTAGATATAGCAAAGTAATGAGCAAAGATTAATTTTGGACAACATTAGAGCAAAGATCCAGTTCCAGTACAGACAGAGTTGAGAGGACTTTTCGGGTTCAAAGCTATTCTTCCAAGAACTCTCAAATCCACATGCTTATTTGGATTGTCTTGAAATGTACTGAGCTTCACGGGGTCACAAGGAAAAGTTCAGGGATTCTCATTTTGGGTTTTCTAGGCAAGAGGTTCCCAAGACACAGATGCCTCAAAGAGGTCAGCTACTGCATTTCTTGAAATTCACAGGCTCTGTGAATGTTTTCACATACATCTACCTTCTAAAGTGCTAATGGCTAAATGGGACAGGAGTGGAGGGTACCTTTCAAATGGTGGTGGGTGGGCAGAGACTTATATTGTGGAGGAGAGGGATGGAGAAGACAGACATATTAGTCTTCGTTCATGTGTTGAACATTATTGTACAAAAAAACCCACCAAAGGTGTTGGAGCTTAGGCCTGTCTGAGATGTTGCTCCTGGGCTGTTAGCAACCACATATTTCAAACAGTTGGAAGCATGGTCACTATCCCCTTTCCACCATGACCAAGCAGTACAGAGAGAGGACGCAAGCAGTCACACAGCACTTATACAGCCTAGCCTGGGAATCTGAAAACCTGGGCCATATTCACAGCCATACCACTGGCCTCCTGGGTAATGGTGGAAGAATTCATTTTACTTCTCCATGCTTCAGCATCCTTCATTTCTACAAAAGGGGATAATACTACTTCCTTCCTTGGCAAACTGCTTTGTGATCCTATGATAAAAAGCCTTTATCTGGCCCCAGAAACATCTCACACACATAACAACTATGGTATAATCATATTGGTACGAGCATACCTGTGTGACCTCTAACTCCTACCAATATCATTTCTTTCCATCAAAGAACCTAGGACATTCACTGACAAAGAAGCTTTTTTAAAATCCAGTACAGCTTATTGGATTTTGATTCTTCCTTAATATCTTGAGCACTTTCAGAATGTTGATTCCACCAAAACAATGTCACACTTTAGTGTTCTAGAAATATGAGTTACACAATCAGTCCAACTTACCAGTCTCCTCTGTAAGCAGTATCCCAACACAACCTCAGTGCACATGCTCTGGCTTTGGCTTTTCACAGGGCTACTTGGGGTTGTCACCTTAACTCCCCATTTCCTGATCTTCAGAACACTGGGTTTTGCTGAACTTGACATTAGTAGAAGGCACAAGATACTACAGGACAATCTTAACTGCAGGTTAACAAAATCTTTTTGTCAGTAAATTCTTATCCACTTTCAGCAAGCTCTATAGATTTCTCCTGGCTTCCATGAATGTTCTTTCTTCCGTAAACAGGAATCTTCCCCCACTTAGTGACAGTTTCATCATTTTAATTGAGTAAAGCCATCACGAGGTGTCATTACCGAAGAAGCAGCTCTAGCTACACAGTGTATTAAAAGTAACTTAAAATATGCATTCAAGGGCCAGCTGCTAAGGCCACCAAACCTTCATTGGGTGCGTAGATGCAACTTTATCTTTAAAGGAGTGCTTATACGGTCTCCTGGAATGCAGAGACTGAAAAGGATTTGGGGTAAAACAGCAGAGAACCAACTGAACATGAGTTCCCAATACAATGCTGTAGTTGAGAAAATGAACATGAGCGAACTTTCAGGTTATACCATGGAACTATCAGATAGGACTAGGAAGCTAGCATTAGTAAGACCATTACTAAAATACTGCATCCAGTTGCAGTGCCCATGCTTCAAAAAGAAAAAGTTGAAAAATTGGAAAAAGGTTCAGGAAAGAGGTACAAGAATGCTGAAGAACATGATATACCATGAGAGGCTTAAGTTGCTCAATCTATTCAGTTTACCTCAGAAAAAAAGCTACGAGGTGACATGAAGATGAGCTACTGGCACCGAACATAGAAATGATATTTCTGATAATAGCTGGTAGAAGCCAGGAGCAAGTTGTTTGTGGATGCTCTCACACGTAAGGCTTTTAAATCAAGACCAGGCATCTTTCTTAAAGATGTGCTATTTCTCAAACAAAAGGGATGCGTCTATGGCAAAGTTTAGTTCTTTGCCCAGGGTCCTACAGGAAGCCAGGATAAACAACTAAAACAATCCCTTTTGCTCTTAAAATCTCTGACTAATCTAAGACCAGTGGATCAGGTAATCCATTCCTTGCTTGTGGTACAGATCTAACAGGGAGAAATACTACAGCAAATAAAGTGGGTCAGATAAAGTTTAAAATTCCAGAGTAGCGCTCCCAATAGTTTTCCTATCTGGAGTATTGTTAGATGAAAAACTAAGGAAAAATGGTCTGATCTGGAACAAACAGCTGTCTTGTCTAGGGCAGAGACAGACCAGACCACGCCATGACAGCCTGAAGTCCTGATTTATGGATCCAATTAAGAGAATTACACCTGGGGTCTCCCAGCATTTACAATTCAGATACATCCTATTAGTAGCTAAAAATATATGGAAAGCTTTGTCTTCTTTAAATTGCCTGCTGTTTGACTACTGGTTGTTTAAGAATATTTGATAAGGATGTTATATGACAGACCATCCCCTCAAAAAGTCTGAGGGGCGGTCTTGCTGTGCAGCAATGGAATGCCCCCTCTTTGGTTTCTGTGGGTAGGGCAGGCCAAGGAGTTTTAGGATTGCAGAGTCTCTGCTTTCAAAGGAACAAATTCCTCAGAGCTAGAGATCAGTTATCATGCAGAAGTGGGCCAGAGCACTGTGGAGACAGCAGCAGTTTCTTCAACTGGGTGAGAAGCCTTTTACTTGAGTCCTTTGCTAAGGAGCAGACTGTGTGCACCAACATGCCAGGCTCCTGCTTTAATATCCCACCAGAAGCCTCTGGCAGGTCTGGGCCCGATTACAAGCGGGGCAAAAAAGAGCCTGCCACAATACTGCAGGATGCTGCATTTCTGGCCTTTTGACCTCTCTTCTTTCATTGATGCCTCACCAGGCCAACTATATAACCCAGGCCTCAGAGTTCAAAGTGCTACACAAATGAAACCTATTTCAAAACCTTATGAAAAGCTTAAGTTAAACATGGTTACATGACTCCCTCAACAGACTTTAACTTTAAAACCCTCTTTAATTAAACAGCTGCCCTTCTGCTGTTCACTGACACAGTTCTGGCATACTTCTTTCTGAGCAACTACTGATCTCCAGCTCTCAGGAATTCCTCCTTTACAAACTGAGAATCCGTGCAAGTCCAACACTCCTCTGCCTACCCCGAGCCTCTTCTCTCTGCAAAGCAGCAGTAAGGGCTAATCGCTCAGTGTTTCTTGTACTGACAAAATCAAAACTAAGGACTATGATGCTTAAGCGCAAGCTCCTCAAAGGCACATAGAGGGTGCATCTACATGAGAAGCTAAAGGCGCAATAAACCAATTCTACTGCACATTAGCATGGCAAGCAAAACCCGCATTAACGCGCTATTATGCACAGTACAATCTGTCTACTGTGCATTACCATCACAAAAAAGCGTGCACTGGTGCTAATGTGCAGCAGCACTGATTAAGGCACGTTAAGTTAGTACTTGTAATTACAGGTACTAACTAAACTTAATGTGCTGTAATTACAGCCCATTAATGAATGTGTAGATGTGCCCAGAGAGATCACCACCCTCTGTCCCTAGTGCTACAGTGCTTTGGTGCTTGCAGCCCAACATTTTAATGCAAGTTGCTTCCTAGTTCACTCTCCACCATCACTGCTAAATCTGGCTCCAATACAATAACAAGAACATAAATAATTCACTTCCTACCTTGATGCTTAATTTATTTTTCAAAGGGTAATTCCTTTAATGCATAAACACATAACCAATATGTCAAAGAAATTACTTACCAGTCCCTCATTATCTTCTGAAGTTCTCTGGTAATGTGCTGCTAGAGCAACATAATCTGGTGCCTGCTTGTTACATTCAAGACACTTCAGTCCCTGACGGATTAGCCGCAATGGGTCCGTATAGAGAGGCATGGCTGGTTGAACGTTGGTAGATGTTCCCGTACCACTTCCCAGTGTAGCACTGGATTTACATGAAGATGATGACAAGTGCAAAGTCTGAGGAGCCAAACACACCGAAGAGCTTGTAGGAGAGGGTGAAAACATTTGGTCTATGGAAATTGGTTTCATTAACAGCTGAGAACACTGCATGATAAACCCTTTACTCTTGTGATCTCTTGCATGTTTAAGCAAACTACACTTATTAAAGAAGAGCAGCACTGTCGAACACTGAGTGCACATTACTTCAATGTGGACACTTCGCCTACTATAATGTTGAGTTAGGCTTTTCTCTAAGGCAAATGAATCCCCACATTCTAGGCAACAATACCCAGATGTAGGTAAATGAATACTGCTGTCAGATGGTGGGCTGAGGTTTGGAGTATATATTGGCACAGGATTGGCACTATGTAGTACTTTATTAAATGCCTCCACGATTACAGGAGCAGCTTTCTTTACCTGATGAACCAGTGGCACTGTCATTTGCGTTAGCTGAGGCTGGTTTCGTCTTTGCACAGATGATTTTGCTGCAACGGAAGCAGCAACGCTGTGTGGGACTAAATTGAGATTTGCCAAATGTATTGCCTTGGGAAGAAGGCTGGAAGTGGTCGAGTTAGATGGCTGTATTGCAATGCCCTGCTGTTGCTGTTGCCTCTTGCCGGGCTGCTGACTGACAGCACCTATTTTTATGGCACCACTGCTACAGTTGGACACCGGAGACAAAGATGCAGTGGATGCGCTGTTTGCGGCAATATCTACTTTCATGCCATCAACCAGGGGGCTTGCTACATTTGACACTTGAATAGTCACAGCAGCTCCATTTTTTGTGGAAGTCTTGTTTGCCTCATTTTCTATAACAGCACTGGTATCAGGCGAAGGAAAGCATTTAATAAATTCTTCAGTAGCTAAGCTTTCTGCAGGTGATTCTTCAGAAGATTTGCCCAGATCATCACTTTCTGGCAAAATCCGAGTAACAGTTCTTTTAATTTCACCAGAGGATGTCTTAATAGTCTTTATCCTAACTTTGGGAATGGCTGGCGGAGAGCCAGCTGCCATGGAAGGAGAGCCTTTTCCACTGCTATCACTGCACACGCTCCGAGGACTTTCAGGCTGCTTGTTGGTCTTTCTCACCACCTCAAGGGGGCTTCTTGGACTCTTTGGTGACTTGGGCATTTTGGGACTGCCCTTAATACCATCTTTAAAAGAACCAGAAGGTTCTTTTGTAAGACTTGCTTGATCGTCTTTTGGGATACATGCAACTTTTTTGGCCTGCAGAGCTACTAATGCAGCAACACAAGAGGACAACTTTGAGTGGGTTGGCTTTAGACGCTGGCGAGGTGGGACTGAGGAAGAGATGTTCACGTCAGGTATAGACACTTTGCTTTCCCCCAAGTTATTGTTGTGGAGATTTCCAAATGTCAAACCTTCTCCAAGGAAGCTGTTGGTATCCACCAGATCTTTACTGGACTCTACAAACTTCTCTGTTGTTTTCTCCTGCTCTCTTCTGTTCATATCCAGCCGACTTTCCTGGTGGCAGTGAATTTCCATCTTTTGTTCCTTTTTGCAATATTGATCAAACATACTTAACTCTGGCTCTGGTAACGTCCGAAAATGATCTAAAGCAGAAGCCCCAGTTGGAATATACATTTGAGGTGCTGAGAAATATAGAGTTTGGGCATGTTTTGGTTTATCGCTAATATTGTTCTCTTTGAATGAGTCCTCCGGTTCTGGACTAGAGATAGGGCTGAACTGACTGAATGTTGGTAAAGGCTCTGACTTTGACTGGTCCAGTTTTTCTGGGTAGTTTCTTGAGCTATCACCATTGATAAAGGCCGAATCAAATTTCCCATAATGGTGCACTAAATTGTGAGGCTCTGAGGGCAAATCAGATGCACGGAATCCATTGTGTAACAGACCGGGTCCAAGGTGATTCCCCTCCTTTTCTGCTTCAAAGGACTCCTGACGACTTGTGTTCTTCACAATAACACTCACAACAGGCGCATCAGGAGCTGGCACCGAGTGGGACAAGGACACATTTTCATCTATACATATTCCAGATGGCTTCAGGTGATTTTCATTGTCCTCACCAGTTGACTGAATGGTCTCCTTGGCGTCAAGGCTAGTTGGATCTGGGATGTCAAAAGCAGCCAAAAGGTCATCAAAGTCCGGGGTTTTCATGTCCCCCATGATGAAATCTAAAATTAAACGCAAAACATGTTATCATATTTCTTATTTTTTCCACATTGAAAAACCTTTACTTGGATAAAATATTGGATGACCTCAAAAGGAAAATAAAAGATAGGGTTCTGGCCAGTACATGGAGGGCAGGACAGGAACTTTCAGCATGCTGTAACTTTAATTATGTAATTAAATGTTCAGAAATTTCTTAGGTTAGTTGCAGAAAACAAACTCAGAGGTTTTTCATAGACATTACGGCTAGAAGGGACCACGGAAGATCATCAAGCCCAGCCCCCTGCCCAAAGGGCAGGAAGTCAGCTGGGGTCACAAGATGCCAGCAAGATAAGCATCCAATTTTCTCTTGAAGGTGTTCAATGTAGGCATTTAAACCACCTCCGATGACAGGCTATTCCAGACCTTGGGGCTCGGTACCCTAGCCGGCCTTCCTTCCTCAATGACCCGGGAAGTTACTCCTAAAAGGTCATGAACACACAGTCAGTCCTATAAGACAGGTCCACTGCTCTGCACCCTTTATACCAAGGGTGGACAAAATACAGCCTGCAGAATCTGGCCTGCCAGCTTTTTTTTGTTGGAAAAGTTTGCATATTCCAGGTCAAATTAGCCAAATCAGTTCTGAAACCTTTGTACTGAGCAAAAAAAATCAATCGTTCAAACACCGTATGTGGCACTACAACTGGCAAGTATCCTCCACCCTAGACTTTTCAGCCTGGGGCTTTAGATACTCCCAAATCCATTGGCGGGCATCCTACGTGCAGGCCCAAGCCTGGAGGCTTAGGGTTTGAATGCTCCTGAATCTCACTTGTCCTTAATCAAAGGCCACAGGAGCAAGCTAGGGAGGAGTCCCCCATTTCCGTAAAGTAGGTGTGTAGCCAAGATCCTCCCCCTGGAAGCTGGCCAGTGGGAAAACTAATTACAAGACTCTCATAGGGCATCCTAGCCACAATGCATTGGACAGTGGTGCACCCTCCACTACACAATGCCGTTTAAATCCATCTCATTTCAGGTAACAGACCAGTGCAGTGGACTACACTTGATCTTAGCCCACAAGCAGCCTGCTCCTGCTTCTGCCCTTGCTGTGACATGCTACACTGTGCCACGCTACACCGTGCCATGCTGGGTCAAGTGGGGAAGGGAGTTGCAGCTAGATGGCTCCTGATCCAGTCCACTAGGTTCTGGTTCCACCTCTTGGCCACCTTTCTCCCACTCTGCCCACCGGGCACAATGATCAGTCACTTGGGGGCAGGCAGAGCAAGAACAAGGCAGCCAGCAGCCTGCACACCGGGGCAGGAGCCACCTGGCTGAAGCTGCCCCAGCCAAAGTGGCACAGCAGGGCCAGGAGCAGGAGGACGATCCACTGCTGGAGGCAAGAGGAGCTACAACACCAGGAGTAGCCCAGCCAGCAAGCTGTGAACACTGGCCAGGGTGGGGCCGGCAGGTGCAGGCTGGAGCCAGCAGGGCTCAGCCCCATACAGAGCACCAAGGACCTTACTGCCCACTGTGAGCTCTGCTGCACACGCCCACCGCCCCCTCCCTCACCTCAGCCCCAGCTGGCTCCCAAGACATAGCACCTAGGCAGCACCCTGCACACACACACCCCACCACCAGGCAGGGGTTTGGCAGGAGCGGATCACCCATCCTGCTCCCAAACATTGCTCCCCACCCAGCTGCAGCCCCACCTCACATAGGGAGTTTCAGTGAGTTGTTGCACAGGGGGTGGGGGGGGAAGACCAGATGCTGACCTTGCCCACAATAGCTCATCAAAATGCCTTGTGGCCCCTGGGCCCACCCCTGCTTTACACTGTGCAGCCAGCAGAACCCAGCTGCAGGTGCTGTTTCCCATTGTAAAGAAGTCCTCAGAAGAGATGAGGCTGGGTCCTACATCTTCAGGGTGCATCAGGAATGACTGACTAGACTACACTGTGCTCTGGCTACCCACTAGGCACATGGAGAGCTGTTAGGCTGACAGGGGCAGAAACCTGGGAAGCTGGGACTGGTTGTTGGTTCAGCTTCTCTCCTTTCTTGCACTGCTCTGGTAGCTGTGAGGAGGAGGAAGAGAAAGAGGGCAGCCCTTCTTTCCTAGGTGCTCCCCTAGATTCAGGCAGGGCCAGCTGAATCCCTGTCCTACTGGGCAGCTGCAGCAATGCCACCAACCTCCAACTTCAGAAGGAGAGAGGTCAGTACAAACACTGCAGTTCCAAAGTCACAAGGCCAGGCTCAGACTCAGGGAGCACATCTGTCATGAGTCAAATAGCATATTCTTCCCAATACAAACTTCCCTCCCAGATCACAGATGCACACCGCCACCAGGCTAGTTCAAGAAAAGAAACTAGTGTGAGATCTAACTGACAGAAACATTGCCTGAAAAGGTTACAGTGTAGCCAAACCTGGAGTATTTAAATCCATCTGGGGGGGGACGGGAAAAAAACAGAAACCATCAACTAACCCATAAGAAACTGCACTGAAAAATGAGCTCCCTGGTGCCCTGCCCAGAGCAACTTAAATAATACAAGTCTTTAGTAAATATTTTAGTATGTTGTTCAGCACCTCTACCAGCCAAGCAGGGTTTATTTTAAACAGGGGACCCATCCTGTAGTCCTTAATTACGAAATGAGAGATTTGCCTGAGCACATATAGAAGGGATCATGATAAAGTCAGAATCAAAAATCAAATACTTCTGACCAGTTCCTGGGATATATCATCGTTCTGCAAGGGAAGTCAGGATTATGCAGGCACTGGCTTCTGCTTCATGCTGCAGTTATACCCAAGCTTTTGATTATGATTTTCACCCAATTTTCCTCTCCAATAAACACAGGAGGTAAAAAAAAGAACCACTTGGTGTGAACATTTGTGTTTACTATGATAACCATTTAGATTTTGTTTTCCTTTTAGCTGTAAATATATTCATGAAAATATTTTAAAATATTACAACTTATTTTGATATTAAAAAAAAAAAAATTGTCACGTTTTTCCAAATACCTCTCACTTACAATAAGCAAGTTTGTGTGAATCCAGAATTGGATGTATATGGAAAACCACAACACTTATATGGAGGTTGTTTGGCAGGGACCGGTTGTTGTTTGTTTTAATTTAAACAAAGAAGTTATTTTCATCACCAGTGACTGCAACTTTGTCATAGGAGCCAGCACTCAACATTTTAACAGTCAAAACTTGCACATAAAAACCCCTTCCTTTCCAGACGGCTGGTAAGAGGGGACAAGTTAAGTGAACTGACAACCAGACACTCCATTTCATCACCCCCAAAAAATGGGATGTACTGACTCGTCTTGGCACTCCTTTCACTTCAAGCTACCACTTCTTAGGGCTAAATTTAGTCCGTTCTGATTAATCACGTTTATGGTGATAATAGTTAAAATCTAATCAAAATGGGATCTTCTGGACTTCGTACTGCCACAGAGAAGCAGTCACTGCCCCAGAAAATTTACAATGTAAATAGACTAGCATCAAGGAAAGGGATACAACATGCCAGCAGAGTGATACATCAGTAGCAAGTGTCACCTTAATACCACAATTCCTCCCCCACATAGTCCCCACTCCACACTTCCTAACCAGATGATCCTCAAGAAAACATACAAAATATAGGACCTGTCTGTCTCTAAGCAAAAGTTAACTATAGCCAGGGCACAAGTCATTGTGGATACTTTGGTTTACAAATTGCTCATTTTGGTTTTAGATTAGGCCTGTTCTAACTGACTTCAGCAAAACAAAAATGAAAGTGTCCGGAAAGTGGTTTGCACCAGGATTAAAAACAGGCCCTTAGTTAAACCAGTACAGTGCTCTGTTCAAACCAGGCCCTGGAAGCTCAACTATTCCATATGCTCAAGATCACTGCCACTCCATGATGAGTTTCAAATACCATGTGGACAACAGCAACAGGTGAGGAACATGGACCCAAGACTTCCCCATTACTTGGGGATGGAGAAGCCTGTACCAGTTGGGCATGAGGATAAGGCATCCTTCATCTCCAGAAATTTCTGCCAGATAAGTCATCATGTAACAAAGATGTTTCAGTCCATACAGCATAAATGCCCAAGTCTCTATACACAGTAAATAAAGCACAATGTTACCTAAAGCCATTTTCTAAAGCACCTAAAGAGCTTTTGAAAAATTCCACACCTCTCTAGTACCTATTTGCAGATTTAGGCATCCAATACTTTTAAAATCTGGTCCTACAGGGCTGCAGCGAGAAAAGCTTTGAGAGAAGAAATCCAGTGTTTTGCAGGAAAGTGTGTGTGCATCTTTAAGTCCAACAGCAGCCTAATTCTTACTCTGTATGAGTACAAAGAGAAGACACGTCTCTCCTTTACCAAGACTGCAGTAATTCTTAAGCTTGGGTCTCATATAAGGTTACATTTTCTCAGAGCAAAAAAGAATTGGGCTCTGAGAACCTGGTAAAACCTAGCAAACACCTTGCCAACTGAAGAGATTTTAAAATGACGACATCTATTTAAAATTTTGGTTAAGTGACAAACATTTCTTTGTGTTCTTAAACACTGAACAGAAAATAGTTTTAACTCAGTGTGCTAAGTCAAGGCTGTCCAACTTATCAAGAGCTGGGGGCTGCACGCCTCATAGACCACACCAGTGGGGACCATGGTGTGTGCACATGGGCAGAGAGGCATCCCCTGGTGCACCACACATGGTGGTGCCCCACCTCAACTTCAGCTGCCCAGTTAGGGGGATTCCTTCTGCACAGGTGCTCCAGGCCCTCAGCTGCCCCAGCACTGTGGGCTGTGCCACACTGCACCATACCACACTTTGTCACACCGCACCACACCACACTTTGTCACCACATCCCCTAGGGCCAGGACATGCAACAGAAGCCAGAGGAGGGAGAGCTCCAGCTGCTGCTGCTGCAGCCAGAGCAAGGAGAGCGATAGCTGGGTGGGAACCCAGAGGCCACATGTTAACCCCTTGCAGGCCACATGCAGCCCACAAGCTGCAAGTTGGACAGCCCTGTGTTACATAGACTTCATCTATGGCACTGCAATTTCAACCAAGCGGCAGACCACTTCGAGGTGAAGCATTTTCCCCTCAGAAGCAGAGAGGAGAGAGCAAAGGAAGGAAAAGGAGAGAAATCCCAGCCAACAGCCTACTCTCACCTGCAGAAAGACTTGCAACTTCTGCTGACAGATCTGTGGCCGAGCAATTGGACTCTTAAGTCACCTCAAGATCCACCAGTGAGCCATGGTAGAGGCCACTGAGGGATTGCTGATGGTGATGGATTCCATCACTACTTTCTGTATATGCCAGTTTGCAAGCAAAAAATGAAAAAGTAATCTTGCCATTCATATAATGCAAGTCCTAACCACTGAACTTAGCGTAAAAAAAACAAACTAGGGACCAGATACATTTTTTTAAGTACCCCTGAAAGCTTGCTAAGAACTTTTTTCCATCTACTCAGTTGGTCTAATAAAAGAGATCACATCTACTCAAAGAACCTGGCCTGCCCATGTCCTTAGACCAACATTGCTACAACCAAAAACCCAGTAAAAGTACCCCTTAAACAAACACACACACACATAAAATTAAACAAAATGCACAAGTCATCAGATGAGCCAGTAGGCATCAGCTACTTACAACGCAACAAAATCAGCCCATTTCATGAACCAAGAAAGGGAGGGTATTGTACAAGAAAGCACTGGGGACCATACGTGGCTCAAACTCTCTAGAGCACTACAGTCCAAAGAGCGGAGAGCCACCAGGGCTGCAAGTTTCACAGGACCCTTTTGCTCAATCTCAGCTCCAAGGAACTTCGAGTTGCTGAAGAACTACTGCTGGATCAATGCCCTACCTGCACGCCTTGCAGAGACCATTTTTTCCTGTAGGCTTCCAAAACTTGCAATGGCTCCTGTAGACTTCAGAGCAACACAGATGAGCTGCCACAGAGAGAAACTTCAAGGCTGCCACCTAATATTATTACACATGAAAACACAACTATACCAAGCCCTGGAAACACTGAGAAGTCTGAACAAAAAGACCCCTCCAGTTCATATACGATGGAAAAATATTGACCAATAGCAACTCTGTATGGCAGTTCCCTAGCCAGCGTTTTTTGGGGGTTTTGGTTGCCTTTTTTTTTGGAGGGGATGTGGGTGGAAAAGGGAGGCAGACAAGGATTGTTTGCCAATGAAATACTTTCAGAGGCTGGGAGGTCAGGAGCACGGACTGAAGGAGCGTATGCCAACTGGCAGTAGAAGATAAAGCCATGTTTGTGGAGGGAGGCATTCATCTACTCTAGGGAGTATCATGAGGGAGTGGATTTGGGCAGGTTAAAGGGGCAAGAAAGCCAGCTAGCTGAGGCAGGGTCAAATTAGAGGCTCCAAAAGAGACACAACCTTCAGACTTCAACGTGTTAACAAGCACTAAAGTACCAGCAGTGCACGCAATGGAAGAACAGGGAGGGCAAGTCCGTGCCAATTTAATTTCTAGAGCTTAGCACGAAAGGGGCCTGGTCATAAACTTTGTAAATCCAGCCAGGGCACTTGGACAGCCCTGCTCTGGCAGACTGCACAGAGGTGTGGAAGTCCAGGCACCTCTTACTCTGCCAGCCGCCTGCTGCATACCTCCAAGCCAGTCACAGCAGTGCTCTGTGCCGCGGTTCCCCTGGGTAAGGAGTAGACCCTGCCCCCTGACCCACCTACACAGCTAGTCTCAAAGGTCAAGGCAGGTATGATCATGTAGTCTACGGCCCTGCATATGCAGGCCTACACCTCAAAAGTGGATGAAAGTCCTTTGGAAAACTATGTAACCCCCTTCAAGACTTGGCAAGTCAGGGGCAGCTCCAACATTTGACTCCCCTTGCCGCTCGCAAACCGCAGCTGATTTCACCCTCGTGCTTGTTGAACTTCAGCATGCGTCCCTCAAACCTTTCCGAGCTCTTTGCGCGCGGGCCTGACGCACCCCTCTCCCCCCGCTCGGTGAGACCCCCTTTCCCTGCAAAAGGCCCACCCGTCCACCCTCCTCTCTGCCGGGACGGGGCAGCTGGGGCAACGTTTCGTGCCCCCGTCGCTCGATGCCGCCCGCGCCACCTCCTCCCAGCTCTGCCCGCCCTACCAGGGCCGCTTCGCCTCCTGGCGCCTACCTGCCCTGCAGGTCCCCGGGGCGACAGCCGCGCTGACAGCTCCGGGGCCACAGCCCCGCCGTGACAGCGCCCGGCCGCGCCCGGCCCCTTCGCTCGCGGGGCGGGGGGCGCAGGCTGCTCAGCCCCCTGCCGCCCTGCCCTGCCGGGAATACGCCGTGCTGGCGGCCTGTCCCCGCCCGTGCATCGCAGC
>NW_017728911.1:552011-559982 GCF_001723895.1 Crocodylus porosus | reverse complement strand
ACAGCCCTGGTCCGCACTGGTGCCCGTCAGCGCGGTCACAGCCTGGCCCCCTCGGAAAACGCCAGCCCGCAGCTGTCACTTGTTTTTTTTCTGTCTACAGAAAAATAATAGGAGCAATTCGTCATTGCAAAGAGCTCAGGGCAGGAAGCTGGAAGACCATGAATCCCTATTTGAAATCTCTGGGGTTGTCTCCTCAACCTTGCGCGCCAACACGGCGCTGCAGCCCGCAGCACTGCTAAGGGGACGCCCGGGCCCTCCAGGGTGCGTGGCACCCGGTTGAGGATCACCCTCTGCAAGGCACCGCCCGGCCTCCCTTCTGCCTGACTTGAGGTTAACACAACAAACCGCCTTTTTGTCTTCCTAGAAAAACACAGCCCTGGAGGCAGTGATGGCTGAGCTTTGTTGGAAGACTAACCAGCTCCCCTGGTTAGTCAGCAGCGTCTGTAGAGATCGGCCTGTTCTGGTGAAGGGCTACATCTAAGATTCCAAGATTATCTTTACAGACGTGTCTAAACTTAGTTCCCTTTCCAATGCAAATAGTTCCCAGTTAAGGACAAAATCCATCCAATTCTGTCCCTAGGCTCATTCAGTTCCCCTACCTCAAGATGAAGGGTCACTTGGAACGAGGAGGTGCCTATCTCAGTATTTTGTACAGATCTTTTTTGAAGATTATTACTCTGGTTTCTTATGTCTTTCTGACAGCAGGAATGTTTTTAAATCTTCCCAATACTTGAAAAAAGAAATACAAAGCAGTCTTTTTCTTTCTCCTTCCAGTTTGCTTTTAGATGCATCCCTTGCTCCACAGCAACTCATGTAATTTCTTTTTCCATGAAATAGTGGCATCATGGACATGTTCATCATGAAGCTGTAATCTGAGCTCTTGCTAGTATGAGTGTTTGCCCTCCCACACTCTTTGGGTTGGGATGCAACAATGTATAAATAAAGTGATTGTGCTAGAGAGAGAAGAGAAAGCAATTTGCATCTGCTTGGCATGCAAATAGTGATGTGGGTAGGGTGGAAGAGTTTGTCAATGGGAGGCAGCGCTACTATTTTTAATTTTAAAAAATCATTGCTGGGTTTATTATAATGAAACAGAAGCTGATTTTCATAGATCACAAGTGTCTGGAGAGGCAGGACATACCAGTGGTTCAAGCAGGAGCCTGGGCTGTGGGAAACCTGGTTCAATTTTTTCTCCACCACAGTTATACTGGACACATCTTCATGCGCCTCTTTTAAGTGGGCTTAGCCTAAAATCACCAGTATTAAGGCACAGTAAGAGAGCATGTCCACATATGCGCATCCTTAATGCATCTTAAAATGGTGATTGAAGGCTATGTGAGCCTAAATTTGATACCCGCATAAAGCAGGTATCAAATTTAGGCACAAATAGCTAAGTCTCATTAGTACATGTGTAGATGTACTAATGCACTTTAACACAGTGTGTATCAATGGATACACACTGGGTAATGTGCATTAGCACGTTTGCACATGCCAATGTAACTTAGCGATTCACGACTAAATTAAATGCGCCTTAATGCGCATTAGTGTGTCCATGTGTAGACATGTGCCTAAATTCTCTTAATATGCCTTAAGCAAAGGTGCATTAAGTTTAGGTGTGCATAAATACGTGTGTAGATAGGCCTACTATGCAGTAGCTTTCTACACAGTAAATCTAGGCTGGAGTAAATGCATGTGTAGACACACCCATTGTGAACCTGGGCAGGGGTCTTAGTCTTTCTTTGCCTCAGTTTCCCTATGTGTAGAATGAGGGTAATACTAATAACTTTTCCCTCAGCCTTTTGGCTCAGACCAAGTGTAGCCCCTGTTCTGTCAGGGGAGATGCCATGATCACCAGGCCAAGCTCACTTAAATGGCATTGTGTTGTCAAGGGTGGGGACTTGTCCAATGCACTGCCGGCAGGTCCCCCTTCAAGAGTCTACTATAGCCTCCCAATGGGAGGATCTCAGCTTCATGCTTTATTTATGTGGAGATGGTGGATTTCTCCTTAACTTGCTCCTTTGGCCTTTTGGCTATGAGCAAGCAAGACTTGGGGACATCTGAACTCCAATGGGCTTGGGGCCTGCACGTAGGCCTAGAAAGTGGGGATGATTCTGCTAAAGGTTTATATGAAACAGAAAAGTAAGCAGTAATGTAATTGCAGATATCAGCCCACCTTGTTTTGTAGGTGCTGCTGTCTGGATAATTAGCCAGTAGATGTGGTAGAATGCTTTAGCCATGGTGCTAAACTAAATATTCATTCTCTTGCAATAAAAGGCTCCTATTTAGCTTTGTACAGAGCAGTACATAGCTGTGCATCTTTTTTAATATGCCTTCCCCTATGTTCTTGTCTACCATTTTGGTTCAGATCATACAGAACAGTGTGTACCAGGAGATGTGATCGTCCATTAACAAATAAAACAAAAGGCAACTTTCCCATTAAGAGCTATTCCATTAAAAATGGAAGATGGTACATTTTTTAATGGCATATTCTAGTGAGAGCAGGCTGGGCCAGTCCTATCAAGGGAGACTTTCTACAGAGTTATAACTATCATCTAAGTCCCAAACTGGAGATTTCCCATAAAGAACTTTCATCCATTAGTTTCTGAAGTTCCCAGGTCTATCCTGGGATAAGAGCTGCCACTCATTGAAATACTGGTTGTTATATGAAGACAGATCTTGGGAGTCAGCTGCTTTGTTTTAAGTGATTTTATTTTCTCCTATCTTCCTAAGGGGGAGTCCTCTCCTCTGGAAAAAAGATCATGTTCTCTCCATCTCCCAGGCAGTAGTTACCCTTGCTAAGGTCTTAGTTTAATAAAGGTCTTGATCTTCCCAACCTCCTCAAACCTTCCCAAAGGTTAAGCAGGACTTGTGGTTGCTCTGGTAGAGGTGCAACCAGACTTGGCCAACCTACAGGTCATCTGCTAAGGGAGAACTTTCCTCAGGTTTGAGCCTTTTCCTTCCCTGGCCTTATAAGAGGAGTTATATCAACCTCCAAGGTATTCTTAGAAGCTTAACACATGAAACACAAACCTCTATGTGTTCAAAAGTTAGGCAATACTCAAATGAAGATTGCTGGTGGAACCTGAACTTTATCACCTTTGTGTGAAAGTACTATGGTTATTTCTCTGTAAAAAACCTGTTTTCTACAGGATACCCACACAGAGTGGACAGTGAATAAGGCAGGGTTTTGTAGTTGATGAAGTTAAGGACACAGAAGGAAAAAGAAATGCCCTCAAGGCTAAGCAAAGCTAAATAAAATGAATTGTGTTACATAAAATATGTTGTTTTATTTTTCTTAGTGGGTAAACTTGAAATAATTAATTCAAACTTCTAGGTGCAAAGCATGGGTTATGTGTAATAGAGTCCCAAAATTAAGAGTAGGATTTTTGCTTTCAGTGAAAATGTGTTGATAATGCCAGTTTCACAGTACTGGCACTACCGACACAATGAACAGCTGAAATGTACTTCTTTTAAAAAATACGAAAACTAAAATGATATAGAAAAGCTCATTTCAAGGATACAGTTACAATAAGAAAATGATATTTCAAAAGCCATGGAACTTCTAAACATAAGACTGTAAGACCTGAACTCTGGGTTCAGCCCTTTAAAATGTAAGATCTGTCTACACTGCACAGTTAACCTGGGTTGACCCTGTCTCTATTCCAGCACCACCCTTGTGGCACACATGACACACAGATTGGCCACTCCTGGGCTACATAATACCTGGCAGTGGCCTGGGTGGTGGAAGCACTTTGCTTGGATGTAGCTGGTGTAGGTTCAAAACTCCTCAGGCTAAACACGAAGGGAAACTGGATCTCTTTCTCCCTAGGCAAGTGCCTTGGCTATTGAGCTAGAAGCTGGGGGCTCTCTTCTGTGGTATTTTTTCCCCCTGAAGCACATGCAGTGACAGAACAGGTGAACCTTTACACTGGAAAATTAAATTGATAAATTCAGCTTGTCAGAGCACTGCTTCCCTACGCGGAGTATCACTCTATTGTTCATGTTCCCGGCGATCTCAAAGTGAATTGCTCATTTCATTCACAAACATGTCTATGTCAGAAATAATTATAAAGAGGTCGCAACACAGCAGTCATACTGTCGTAGTCAGTCGACTCCCTCGGTCCTCTCCGTCATGAGATACCTGGAAAAATAGCTGTGCTTGTGTAATCCTGCAGGAGGTGGGGGGGGAATAACTGCAAATTGAGAAGTTCTCAGAGGAAACCTGTTCTGTCAAAAGCTCCCATTCATGCCTGCCTGGGGGGCTCCAGCTCTTGTGCCTCTGTGGATCAGAGCTGGGGTAGTGAGACACTGTCTCTCAAGGAACAAGGCCGCAAACCACATCAGGTGTAGCCCTAGCCTTTAGTAGCCTATGTCAGGTTTGGACTGCAAAACAAAGAAGGCTGGCTCCCCTTCCCAATGGAGCTCCTCATGCAATACAAAGAGCTCTATAAATTGGAATATCAATAATGTTGATCAAGAAAGTGAGAAGCCTCATGCTTTTCAAGAGAGAATAACCACCACCAGTATCACAACCATGGGTGGGCCAGAAGGCTACAAGGCCAGGTCCTGCTTAAAGGGTTGGGTGTGGGACCTTAATGGAGCTAGGGGGAGTTCTCACCTTCCCATTCTCCCTCCCCCTTCCATCCCCACACCTTCCCTACAGTGGCTTTGGCAGTGGGGAGGACAGCCCAGAAGCAGTTGCACATCAGGCCTGTGCAAGTCAGCAGTGATCCGATCCGGCTTCAGATCCAGCCGCTTCAGATGGCCGCGATCCGATCCAATCTCGGGACCGGGTTTCTGCCTCGGTCCAGCCAAAGCTTCGGAGCCGCCTCAGAGATCCAGCCATAGGGTAGAATGGGGAATCAATGAAATAGCTATAACGTTGTTGTTTTTTGTCTGGTTTGGATTAAACTTGCAGAAATGGTAGCCTCTGCTGAGTTCATGAAATCTGCCAAGTTTAAAGAAGATCGGTGCAGGGGGTTGGGAGGAACTGTACCCCAAATTCTTGGAAGCCAAACTCACGTCAGGGCTGTTTTCACCACAGAGGGGTGAAAACTGCAGGGCTGGTAGCTCTTGCTGAGGCCACAAAGTCTGCTAGGTTTCAAGGAGATCAGTGCAAGGGTTTGGGGGGAACTGCACCTCGAGCTGCGTACAAGCAAAACTCATGCCATGGGTGACACTGCATGTGCTAAGGTGCAGCAGGGTGACAGCTGCAGGGATGGTGGCCCCTGCTGTGGCCACGATGCCTGCCAGCTGTTTAGGAGATGGGTGCAGGGGTGTTGTGGGGCCCTGCACCCCTAGCTGCTGAGGGACAAAGCTGGTGCCAAGACTGTGTGTGTCTTGTGGTAGTTAATTGTCTACCTTGATTCTTTCCTCTCCTTAGCCTGGTTTTGTAGGTGCTAATTGATGCTCGTTAAGTCTTTATGTAGGAGCTAGGTCCTGTGTATTGAGCTGGTCCCTGAGTCCCTGGTCCCTGAGTGAATCACGACTGATTGTTGGTAACTGGGAACACAGCAGCTCAGCAGCCAGGCCTGCAGCAGTGCCCCCCTCCCCACCCCAAGACAGACACCGTCGGTCCCGCAAGCACCCAGGGCACCAGTTTTGTCTGTCAGCAGCTTGAGGGACGGTTTTCCCCAAACCCCTGCACCGATCTTCTTGAAACTTGGCAGGCTTTGTGGCCTCAGCAAGGCCTTTGCAGTTTTCACCCCCCTGGTGTAACACAGATGTGACAGAAGTTTTGCTTTCAAGAATTTGGGGTGCCGTTCCCCCCAAACCCCTGCACCAAACTTCTTGAAACTTATCAGATTTCATGCTCTCTGCAGAGTCTACCACCCCTGAAAATTTCATCCAAATCGGACAAAAAATAACACAGCTATAGCTATTTTGTTGTTTCCCCAGTGTACCCTATGGCCGGCCCCACGTGCCGGTCCCTGCGGCGGCCGCAGCTGCCCCGGCCCGAAGCGCTGCCCCAAGCCCGCGCGGCCCGGCTGCACACGGTTCCCCGTGTGATGGCATTACACAGTGCAGGAGCAGCAGCCAAAGATTCGCTGCTGTAGGGGGAGTTGTCATTTCCTTTTCTTGCCACTGAAAATCAGCATGTAAATAGTTGCTTTATATGTATCAGCAGCAAAAAAGAAGGGTGACATCCCCTTGCCTGCAGCAGCCCCCTTGGCCACAGCACCTGCCCTCTACGTTGCTGCCGCCCAGGGATACTAGTCAGTTAGGTCTCTGACCTTTCATCACCATCAATAGCTAGTGTCTAAGGGTCTGAAAGCTTGGTAACACCCAAAGCTATTCAATAAGGAACACATAAGGCATACATTAAAACATTGCCCCAGTTAAACTAATATTTCAGTAAATTAAAAACCAAACATTTGGCAAAACTCTGATCAGCATGGTTAGACCAAAGAAACAATAAGCAAAATCTAGTTCGTTACCCCCACCTGGAGCTAGAGTATTCAGACTGAAAACACAGAGTGGTTACGGTGGTAGTTTACCTCTATAGCTCTGTCAGATTAAGAGCATGTGATGCCATGCAGCCTTGCCCATGAATACTATTCCACCCCCTACAGCTGGAACAGCAGCTGCAGAAGTGTCACACAGGTCAGCTCATCTGAGTAAGCCTGGGTCTGTCATTCTTCCTCAGCTCTGAAGCAGCCTGGGCTAACTGTGTAGGCTGGCAGAGATCAATTCTGTAGCAGGCACATGGTGTGTAGGCATCCCCATGCCTCTGCTCAGCTGCCGACTCCTTTGTGGGGCTGGCATGGTGCCTTCCATTGGCTGTTACCCGCAGAGAGATTTTCACCCTATGTGAATTGTTAAAATGTCCTGCCACTGAAATAACACACTTGCGTCACCACTATGACAAGCCTATGTTTTAGCCCTGGGGCCTGGCTGCCTTGCTGAGTGGGCAAACCAAATCTTTACCGTCATCTGCCATTTTGCAAGATAGGCCTCCTTTGCTTGCCCACCTGGAGAGGTTGCAAAGTTGCTAGGAAATGCCAGCATTTAGATTGCCTTGTCTAAATATATTATGACGCAGTCTTTAATTGCCTGATTGCTCCATCTTCCTTCTTCAGGTCCCTACCTTACTCAGTGCACAGAACGGATAGTTGAATGAGGCATGGGCCTGTGGCACAACCCAGGACTTGGCTGTGCTTAGCCTTCCAGTGTGATTCCCGAGTGACATGGGGCAAGCTGTTCAAAGTTTCCGGAAGTGACCACTAATTGTGATCACACACCCCAGGACACCTCGGACCAAGTTTTGAGAGCACAAGTGCTCATGACCAGAGCTGCTGGAATATTTTAGATGAGGGGTTTGGATCTGGTCCACAGAATGGGGCTTTGGCCGCATTTAGCTGCAGGAGGCTTTGCCTGCTCTGCAGCTGGGCAGTGGAGAAGCAGCAGTGTGGAAAAGTGGTGAAGAGAGTGGTTAAGACATAGAACAGGCCCATCTTCAACTTGAACAGGATCATTCCTGGCTGCCACCAGAAACCCTTTTTAGACCAAACAATATTCCACTGAAGCAGGAAGAAAGAAATTCTAACCTGGTGGGTGGACACTGGCCAGGGGTACCCATGCACAAGTTCCTGCTGCCAAGCCAAGCGGGGTATGCCAGATCTCCCTGGCTAGGCTATGGATGAGTATGGTCTGGAAGGCAAGTCTCCCAATTCCATGCAACAGCCCCTCCCCTCTGGCTAGAGAGGATCTCTCACACTGGATGTCACCAGAGCTCCCTGGACCCCAGGAAACCTTCCCAAACCATTTCTACTATCATGAAACCATTTGAAAGGTTTTGTTTTCATTCCAATGTGGAAGAAAAATCAAACTGTGAAATGGAGTTGTCATCTTTTGGAGAGAAGCATTCTTCTTATATCCCAACAGAAGGGAGGAGGGAGAGGAGGATCCACGCAGTGAACCAAAGACTGTGGCGCTGGTGTCATCGGGAAGGCTTTGGCTTCCATGACCACA
>NW_017728911.1:548644-551911 GCF_001723895.1 Crocodylus porosus | reverse complement strand
GGTGGACCCAAGGCCTCAGTTGGCCGTTTTGCCAAGAGGTGCTCATGGGATACCATATCAAAGGCTTTTTTGAAGTCAAGATATACAACATCAATCTCCTTTGCCTTGTCCAGGTGATAGGTCACCTGGTTGTAAAAGGAAAAGAGATTGGTCAAGCAAGACCTACCTGCAACAGACCTGTGCTCAGGGTGTTGCCATTGGCCAGTAGAGCTATGTGAGGCTTTGGACAGAGCTTCAGATATGGAGAATCTTAGGACACTTTGGGGTCCAAAGCAGCACATCTGTGTCAAAGCGCCGCCTCGTTTGGCTTCCTGAAGAGCTTCGGGGCCGCCTTGGAGATTCGACCATAGGGTATAATGGGGAAACAATAAAGTATCTATAATGTTGTTGTTTTTTGTCTGATTTGGATGAAATTTTCAGGGATGGTAGAATTTGCAGAGAGGATGAAGTCTGCCAAGCTTCAAGAAGATCAGTATAGGGGTTTGGGGGGAACGGCACCCCAAATTCATGAAAGCTAAACTCATGTCATGTCTAGGCATTATAACATAGTGAGGTGAAAACTGCAGGGGTGGTAGCTCTTACTGAGGTCACAAAGCCTGCCAAGTTTCAAGAATATCAGTGCAGAGGTTTGGAGGGAACTTCCCCTCAAGCTGCAGACAAGCAAAACTGGTGCCCTGGGTGTTTGCGGGACCGACGTTTTCTGTCTTGGGGCGGGGAGGGGGGCACTGCTGCAGGCCTGGCTGCTGAGCTGCTGTGTTCCCAGTTACCAACAATCAGTTGTGATTCACTCAGGGACCAAGGACTCAGGGACCAGCTCAATACACAGGACCTAGCTACTACATAACAACTTAACGAGCATCAATTAGCACCTACAAAACCAGGTAAAGGAGAAGAAAGAATCAAGACAGACAATCAACTACCACAAGACACACACAGTCTTGGCATGAGCCTTGCCTGTCAGCAGCTAGGGGTGCAGGGCCCCACAACCCCCCTGCACCCATCTCCTCCACAGCTGGCAGATGTTGTGGCCACAGCAGCGGCCACCATCCCTGCAACTGTCACCCCGCTGCGCCTTAGCACATGCAGTGTCACCCACGGCACAGGTTTTGCTTGTCAGCAGCTTGAGGTGCAGTTCCCCCCAAACCCCTGCACTGATCTCCTTGAAACTTGGCAGGTTTCATGCTCTCAACAGGGGCTACCATTCCTGCAAATCAGACAAAAAACAACAAAGTTATAGATATTTCATTGATTCCCCATTATACTCTATGGCTGAATCTCTGAGGCAGCTTTGAAGCTTTGGCCAGATCGAGGTGGAAACCTGGTCCCGAGCTCCAGATCGGATCGCGACCATCTGAAGTGGCCGGATCTGAAGCTGGATCAGATCACTGCCGGGTCAAAGAGGCTTATCAGCAGGTCTGTTGAGAATGGCCTCTTTGATGATTTTTTCTAAGACTTTCCCCAGGATAGAGGTCAGGCTGATGGGCCTGTAGTTTTCCAGATCCACTTTCCTCCCTTTCTTGAAGATCGGCACCACATTGGCCTTCTTCCAATCTTCAGGCACTTCACCTGAGTGCCAGGAGTGCTCGAAGATCTGTGCCAGGGGCTGAGCTATGATGCTTGCCAGCTCCTTGAATACCCTGGGGGGTAAACCATCAGGGCTGGCTGACTTGAAGGTGTCCAGCCTCTCAAGGTGTTCCTTCACAAGGTCAGCATTGATGGAGGGCAAGGAATCTCCCTCACCCAGGCATCTCTGTCCTGTAATGAGCAGGGGCGTCCCGTTGGATTGATGAAAGACTGACACAAAGTACCCACCATTTAGTAGGTTGGCTTTTTCCTGGGCATCTGTTGTCAGTTGTCCCTTCTGGTTTAGCAGGGATCCAATGTTGCCCCTGCTTTTCCTCCAGCTACCCACATATCTAAATAAGGACTTTTTATTATCCTTGATCCTAGTAGCCAGTTGGAGTTCAGTCACAGCTTTGGCTTTCCTGGTTCGCTCCCTGCAGGTCTGGACCATTGCAGAATATTTATCCTTAGAGGTGGATCCCGTCCTCCATTCTTTGTAGGTCTTTTTTTTTATCCACAGGAGGTCCACCAATTCCCTGGAGAGCCAAGGGTGCTGCTGTGCCCTTTTGCTGCCTTTCCTCGAAGACAGGATAGCTGAGCTTGTGCACTGAGGATCGCTCCCTTGGGAAGCAACCACTCGTCCTGAACTCCCCTCCCCTTTGGGTCATGGTCCCTTAGGGCCTCACCGACAAGCCTCCTGAGCTCGTCAAAGTCAGCTTTCCTGAAGTTGAGGACTTCTGTATTGCTGACTGTCTTGTCAGCTTTACAGCAGATGGTGAAGGTGATCAGCTCATGGTTGTTGTCATCCAGCTTCCCATCAATCGTTAAGTCACCGATTAGGTCGTCCCCGGTGCCAGTACCAGGTCAAGCAGTGCTTTACCTCTCATTGGCCCATAGACTGCTTGTGTCAGATAGAGGTCATCTATGCATGAGAGGAAGCTTTGCCACCACGTGGATTTAGCCGAGTGCTGTTCCCGTGAGATGTCAGGGTAGTTGAAGTCTCCCATGACAACCATGGTCCTGGAGCATGCGGCCTCAGCCAATTCCCTGGCGAATTCCTGGTCAAGCTCCTGACTTTGGGTGGGAGGTCTGTAGTAGACTCCCACTGTTGTGTCCTCTGTGCTGTGTTCCCCACAGATTTTAACCCAGAGAGTCCACCTTGGTCGCCAATATCGTCTTGCAGAGATGCGTAGCTCTCCTTGACATAGAGAGTTATGCCCCTGCCCCTTTTGTCCACTCAATCTCTCCTGTACAGGGTATAGCCATCTATACCTGTGGTCCAGTCATGGGTGGAGTCCCACCAGGTCTCTGTTATCCCTATGACGTTGTAATTATTTGTGTTAAGCAGGAGGACAAGTTCCTCCTGTTTATTCCCCAAGCTCCTAGCATTTGTGTATAGGCAGGCAAGTGTCCCCTTGGGGGCCCCAGCCTTGCTACAGATTGTACCAGGTCTGGGGTAGGGGTGGGATCCCTTAAGTGCCTTGGCCTGCTGGCTTTGCAAGGGTTGCTCAACAGGCCAGCAGTGGCAGTAGTCCCCCTGTCCCCTGGCGGGCTTAGTTTAAAGCCCGGTGGAGCAGGTCAGCCAGTCTGGCTGAGAAGAGCCTCTTCCCCAGTGGAGAGAGGTGGAGGCCATCCCTTCCCAGCAGCTCACTGCCTCTCTCGCCAAAGAGCGGGCTGTGGTCATGAAAGTCAATTTAGGTGGCA
>NW_017728911.1:514150-548448 GCF_001723895.1 Crocodylus porosus | reverse complement strand
TGTGCCTCAGGCCCAGAAGAGGAGTGGATCCCAGGAGAGTCAATACAGCAAGTTTATACCGCAAGTGGGATGGCTAACAGACATCCTTACAGAACTCATTATACAGAATGAATACACCCAACTATTTATAACACCAACAGTAACAATAGATACCAAATAGGAAACATAACTATACCAGATATTAGACACACCCTATCTGGGTTCCCACCGCTCGGTCTCTCAAATGGGAGTGGGTCTTCTCCCCCTAGGCCCCCTGGGGGTGCCACAGACCCCAGTGTATATTTGGGGTCTCCTCCCCTCAGACCCTGGAGAGTGGACAGTGTGTGGGGCCTTCCCCCTTGCCCACTCCTCCCAGGGTCCCTTGCCTGGGGGTGCCTCCTCTGCAGGACCTGGGTTCCCAGTAACTCATGGTCCTTCCTCTGGGGGCGGTCAGTCTGGCCTCTGGGTCCCCACACTGTCTCAGGCCTTCTGGACCCATCAACCTTGAGTTGAGGGTCCTTGTCTCTGGGCTCTGTGTCCCACATTGGGCACCCAGGGACCTCTTATGGGATCCAAGCCCTCACTGGCTCCAGTTCTCCAGCCTCACACTGGGGGGTCTTTCCCTTTCCGGACACTGGGTCTCTTTTAGTTTAATGCTGAGCCACACTGGAAATCTGGTTACCCCACCTAGAGCCAGGGCTAACTTGAGCAGTCTTGAACTGCTCCCAGGGCTGACTCCTTGTGCGCTGACCTGTGCACCACGTGGTACCCAAGCAGCCTTAAGCCAGGGCTGGCTGTCCATGTGCCAATCCACGTACCACCTCACCTTGCCGCTTGCTGGGTTCACAGGCTTAAGTCACTTCAAGCACCTCCCAGAGCCTGAGCGCTGTGTGCTGATCCGCACCCTGTCGAGGATCAGGCGAGGTCCCAGTGATGGTCTTCTCCAGAGCTCCTCTCTCCTCATCATCCCTTGCTGCATCTGCCCAGTGTGCTGAGCATGCTGGTCTTTTATTTACACCAGAGGCCCCTCCCCTGAAATCTGCTGGACCTGCAAAGCACAGTCTTCAGTCAGGTCTAGGGGCTCCTCGCTGCCCCCTGCACCGCTAAGCAGGGGCAGGGCAAGCCCCTCCCAGATGTTACCTGATTGGTGGAAATGTTCCACATATCTGAAGTGTCCTTCTCCAAGCCAGGCTTGCTGGGCAAAAGCAGTGAGCCCACCACACAATGAAGGAGAAAAAAAAAAAACCAGTATTGTCTATAAGGGTTAAAATAATAGTGTCTCTGCCTGTGTCAGGCAGCAACATCTCAGAATAGAGCAACAAGAGTGGGTCAAGACAGCATGAGCCCAAGGGGGTATGCCCACCCCCTGGAGGCCATGTTGGGGGAACCCATGGAGGTTTCCCACACTTGCAGAAGTACCCCCTGAACTGCTGGGTGAGAGACTGATACATGTGTGAGAATCCTTGCATGTCTGAGAATTGGAAAACCCCTATGGGGCTTCCCCTGCTTGCAAATGCCTGCTCCAAACTGGGGCAATGCATCCTACTAGGTCCTGCCATGGGAATCCCCTACAGGGGGATTCTTGGGGCCTGCTTCGGCAAGCAGGTCTGGAGAAGTCCCTGGAGGGGACTTCCTGGGTCAGGCAGTAAGCAAGCAGACCTCCTTCCCTATAAAGCCTCACAGACTGTGACTGCTTTTAGCAGGGGCAATGTTTTTGCGCACTTGTAGCATGACTAGGGGTAGGGACATCTGCTTGCAAATCCTGCCTCCATAAACATGTTTATGGCACCCCAGGCAGATGTCTGTTTACTCTCTAAGAGAAAGCTGCCCAGGGACCCCTGCTAGGACAACAGGCAGTAATCCTTTCCAGGAAGGGAAATGCCCAGCTGCTGCTTTAGGCTGAGCACTTTCCTGAGCTCAGAAAAGTGAAACAACCAGTCGCACTCCCTTCTCAGAGCCATGGCTGCTGAGAGCCCTCTCGAAAGTCTCCAGGATGAAGCCACCTGCTCCGTCTGCCTGGAGTTCTTCAAGGATCTGCAGATGCTTATGGACTGTGGGCACAATGTCTGCAGAGCCTGTATCACCCAGTGCTGGGAGGGGCTGGTGACAGACGTCTGCTGCCCTCAGTGCAGACAGAGCTTTCCTCAAAGAAACCTGAGCCTAAAAAGGCAGCTGGAGAAAGGTGTAGAAATAGCCAAGCAGGCACCTGAGGGCACCAAGGAGCAGACAGCATTTGGGGAGCCCCAGGAGGCTCTGAAACGGCTGTGCACAGAGGATGGAAGCCCCATCTGTTTGGTGTGTGATGGATCCCCAGCACACCCAGCTCCACCCGGAGTTCCCATAGAGGAGGCTGCGCAGGAGTACAAGGTAGGGAACCACAGTCCATCTAATGCACTAGTAGAGTAATGAAATCCAGTGATTCATAATAGACTTCTCATTATTACAACTCATACAATTTTTTAAAATCTACAACAAAAGTGGTAGAAAAGTTTATTCATTTGAGTCTGGCTGACAGTTGCAGATCATAAAACAGTTAAAAACCTGGGAAGTCACTGATGAGAAACGTGGTTCTGAACCTGCCAAAGTTAGAAACAGTTACATACAGTGCTGGAAAGAGAAAGGGATTGGGCACTTTCAGCAGACTCAATTCTAAAACCTGAAAATCACAAACAGGTGGCCAGGCCAACAAGACAAAGATTTGACCGAAGTTAGAGACTAAGTCCTGAAAGAGCAGGGATTTTCCAGCACCTACAGAGAATCAGAAAATCCGAGACTCATACAAAAGGAGAGCTGGAAAGGATCTCAGAAGGTTCTCTCTAGTCCAACCCCCTTCCAAGGCAGGTACAAATCATCCCATGCAAGCGCTTATCTAACTTGTCCCTAAAACCCCACAAGCAACTCTGTCACAATGACAGGGGACATAGCCCAAGGACAGCAAGAACCCCCTTACCCGCTGCAGATAAAGCAGGAGGACGAGGGCAGGTTTCTGTGCTCAAACTGGAGCTTAAAGCGAGAGGACTGCAGTGTGAAGGTACATAGTCCCTTTTTACTGCCCAACTGATATTATAAGGCCACTTTAATTGTAATATTGAAAGCTAATCTCCTAATTTTATCCAGCTGCGGTCAAACTAGTTGTAAGCATTTCTCACTTCTGTCTTACTGGATAAATGCTACCTCTCATCTTTATCCTAGTTCTACTGTTCATTTTGTCTATGATGTTTCCTTGCCCCTTATCACTTCCTTTGCCCGTGTGCTTGATGTCAGTTAACTAGCTTGGCCTCGTTTATCCTCATCTGCTCCTATGCAACATTACAGAGTTTTCTAAAGTCTACAAAGGCAGAGGGAGAGGGGGTAGATATGGGGGCTTTTAAAGTATCTATAGAAGCTGATTCTTTTCTAAAATCAATCTCCACTGAGATATAAAGGACTCACTGGAAGAACTCAAGTCATTAAATGATGGATGAAGTTTAAATCACAAGAGCAGCAGACTATCCATTGAGCATGGGAGTTAGGAGCACAGCCTCTGAATTAGAGCTTTCTAGACCTTAAATGCTGGAGACAGCAAATGACAGAGGAAGGGTGGAAAAAACCTGGTCATAACCAGTTTGCTCTCCCTTTTAGCATCCAGTGTGACACAGGAGACTGGGCAAGATGGACCTACGGTCTGACCTAGTAAATGGCATTTTTTTGTTCTTGTGTACGAACAGATCAAAGCAATTGCCGGTGTCCTGAAACTAACTCCTGAACTCCAGCAATTGATTGTTCTTCCTAATGCCATGGACCTACTTGGGTCTACAAGGAAATCTACAGTTTTGGCATTTAAGTAGACTAAAAAAATTCCCACACTTCCACCCCCCAGACTGAAACCACAAAAATCATCTCAGGTGCCTGCCTACTCTGACTTCTTTGGTAAAATAACCCAAATAATTTCTGTTTCTTCTGGAAAATCTGCAGGCTTGTTTGAAGACTCTGGGGGAAGAGCGAGACAAGTTGCTGCAACTGAAATTGAGTGGAGAGGGGAGAACCCAGGAATATCTGGTAGGTGCCCATTGCCTTCAGCCTGGAGAGGGGACCAGGGGGAGTGTATTCACAGGTACATTCCCCTGCGGGTCTTTGTTTCTTTCTACCCAGTGCGGGTTCCTGAGTCTGTGGGTGCACTCACGCTCATTTTGGTTGTTTTACAGAAAAGGACACGAACTGAGAAGCAGAAGATTGTGTTTGAATTTCAGCAACTATGCCGATTCCTAGAGGAACAAGAGCGCCTCCTGCTGGCCCAACTGGGAAAGCTGGAGAAGGACATGGAAAAGGTGCAGGGAGAAAAGGTCACCAAAATCTCTGAAGAGATTTCCCGCCTCAGTGAGCTGATCACTGAAGTGGAAGGAAAGTGTCAGCGGTCATCAAGTGACCTCCTGCAGGTGAGACCTCAGGGCCCTGCACAGTGCGACCCAGCACGTGCACCAATTGTTATTAACCTCTGAATTATGGACACAGAGATATTAGACAGCTCAGCCAGGCCCTGCCCCTGCAGCCTGAACAGTGCTGTGTTATGGGTCTAATTGTAAAATGCTTCCCCTGTGTTCCCCAGTGTGGCATGGGTGACTCACTTTGTCTCTCTCTCTCTCTCTTTCTCTCTCCTTTCCCCTTTCCCTTCTAGGAGATCAGAAACACCCTGAGCAGGTATGTGGCTGCACTTGACTCTGCTGCACATTGCCTGGTGCTGGGGTAGGGGGGCAGGGGGAAGGGGCAAGAAGACCATATTAAGCTGATATCTCCCTCGGACTCAGCAGCACAACTGATGGGGCAGGTCACATTCTGGGCACAAATCTCCCTAGTTAACTTAATCCTGAGGTTTCTCACCTTTATCCAGAACTTAGGAGATATCTGGCTTCTTAGATAGGTTACTGTTAACTTGAAGTAACTTGCAAGGATGTCACCTCCTTGAGGGGCCTGGCTGCCTCACATAGCTGAGAGCAGCAGCAGACAATATACTCCATTCATTGGTTACACCTGCTCAAGCCAACAGTAACCAAGAGTCTTGCCTCCCTTCCCCTCTCCTTCCAAGAGTTGTTAAAGATGCTGTAACAGGGAACCCTAGCCCTGCTACTAGGAGGCAGGGCTGCCCCTTTAAGACGAGAGTCTATAGGAACATCAAGTACCAGGAGGGTAGGGGTTAAAAGCCCAACCACTGCAGGCTGGTCAGCTGACAGGAAGGAGATAGGGTTCTGGGCCCATATAAACCCCAGCGTGGAGGCTGGCTGGAGGAGGTCTCTGGTAAGCTGCTAGGGGACAGGAGCTCCTGCACAGCAGAAGTACCCAGGAATGCTGTGGCTGCTGGCCAGACTGTTGTAATGGCTTCAGGAGTCTCCAAGGTTCTCAATACTCAAGGAGCAGTTTGGGGGTTTTAAGGAGTCAGAGAGTAGCTTGTAAAACTCATATTATATTATAGCCCAGGGGCTCATATTTATGTTGTTGTTTTATCCAGTGGGCCAGCCTGAGGCTACTGGGGAGGAAGAGCCTCACTGGGGCACACTACTGTGCACAGCCCCAGTGCCATGGGGCATAGCAACAGGAGATGCAGATCAACATCTATATACCATCTGCAAGGCATGGGCCACCATGTAGGGGAGGTTTGGAGTGGTGGATCATGACCCCTAGTGTCAGGGTAGTAAATGGGCAGCCTCCCACCTGAGTAACATCATAATTATTCTTCCATCAAGGCATGGCAGGCAAGAAAGGTGGGTAGGTAGTCCACAGACAGAGGGTCAGGCCTACTTTAGACAGGCCTGGGGATGGACCCCTGTCACAGATGCCTATAGAGTGAGATGTGTTCTGGGGCTCTTGATTTCATACTAAGATACCCAATACCCATACCAATAGGCCCACTGAGTAATAGGAGATACTCTCTTCCCAGGTGTGAGAAGGGGAAGTTCCAGCACCCAGGGGAGCTGTCTTCTGAGCTTGGAAGGAGACTCTGGGATTTCTCCCAGAAAACCCTCATCCTCCAGGAGGTCCTGAGACAGTTCAAAGGTACCAAGATGGGATCTGGGAGGGGATGTGAGGACAAGACTCTACAGCTGTGGGCAGAGATGGCTCTGGCCAACTGGCTGATAACTAGATTAGCTATAAAACAGGGAGTGTCAACAAGTTGAGTAGATGTAGCAAGGCCTAGACATCAGCACATCTCGCATTCATTTACCCTGTGTGGCCATGTCCAGATTAAGGCAGCCATGCGGTATGTGGTGCCACAGACCCATCTGCATTGCCACACACTGCACATTCAGGAATTGCCCACGTTGCTACCTTGCAGCATGGGGGTTAGGTTGAGAGGGGCTCTCCCAGGGTCAAAAAACCCACGCGGAAAAAAGTGGGGTGGCTCAAGCGGCTGCAGTGTGTGCCAGCCAAAGCCAGAGCCTGGGTTGTCAGAGCCATGCTCCAGCTGCTGGCCAGACTCTAAGCTGCAGGAACACTGTGCCTTTACCTTCCCCAGCCCCCAGGACCTCAAGTAAGGCTGCTGGGGCCAGCACCTACCCCACCTGAGGTAACTTGCCGTGGGCCAGAGGGTGCATGGCACAGGCCTTCCCCAGGCACAAGGTGTGCCACTGCTCTTGTCCCTGGGAAACCAAACATCCACACTCATCTGGAAGCGCCCTGTGTGCACAAATTTATTAAGGCCCAAATTTAACCAGAAACTCCCAAAACACAGCACAGCAGAGTGTGCATTCCAGAGCTGTTTATCATTCAGAACTGCTGATGGGCAGAGTTGGTGGGAGCCTCTTTGCAAAGCAGGCCTGAGCATTGACTCCCAAGACAGAGATCCTAAATCAGTCTGAATCCATATCTGAAATGTGGACCCAGGTGTCCAGACTGCAGGGGGCTATAGGGAAGATGCAAATGTTGCGCCATCTCCTGTGAAATGCCTCCACCAGAGGGACCTCTTCTCCCAACTGTACAGCAGCTTCAGACACTGGGAGGGTTCCTGGGTGTCTCAAAAGTGTGGTGGGGGTCAGATCATGGATGGAGGCCATGTCCTGGCAGAGGCTGCACCTTTGATGTCCTGCCCCATTGTAAAACACCATTGGGCACTGGAGCAGATGGGCTATGGTTTTCTGACCCCAGGATGTCCCCACTCTGTGCCAAGGTCTGTGCCAGCCCCCACAGGCTCTGAATGGGGGAACTGGAAGTTACTGCCCTACTATTGCTTTACGAGCGTAGAGTTAGAAGTGGCCCATGGAACCAGCTGGAGTTTTCAGTAGCTGGGGTGGGGATGCTACAGTATCTGTGCTCAGGCTCAGGTGCCTAAGAGAGAGAGGCATCACCCAGTTGGGGACAGCAAGAAGTCTAATGTCTTTTTTCCTGCAGACACTCTGATATCTGGCCTGAAGAAGACAAGGGGAGATATGCAGGAGACGTACACAAACGGTAAGCTTGGGCAGAGACTGGCATGAAAGTTACAAGAAATTCCCAGAATCCTCCACAAGCCCAACATATTTTCCCTCCCACCAGCCCTCAAACCCCTGAGCTGGAGCCTGGGCACTTAGACTGATGTGTAGCTGTTAGATTCAGAGGTGAGAGCTGGCAGGAGTTCTCATTTGGGACTGCCATGCCTCCCTCCTTTCCCCTGGCAGAAGTGCACCCCTGCTTCTTCTGCAGCCCCCACCCCTCCTTCTCTCCAAGCAGCTGCTCACAGATCAAGCTGTCTCCTGCCACCAGGAAATCCCCTGTCACCGCTCAAGCAGCAGTCCTGCCATGCTGCCTTGTCACCTCCATTTCCCCACCTGGGAGTGGAGGAGACAGAACCGTTGCCTGCCTCCGCTGGCTGCTCTCAAGCACAGTTTAGGGAATTTTCCTGCCTGTGTCCCTGCTGCTGGAAGTGGAGCAGCCCCTGCAGGGGAGCCAGTGAACAGGGGCAGGAGTGGCTGCAAGAGCCGGGCTGAAGGCCTTTTTTTTTTTTTAAAGGAAAAATTTTTGTGTCCGAAGTCAAATCAGCCATATCAATTCCAAATCCCCTCAATTCCAAGAACTGTATGTGACCCTGCTACCAGCAAGCATCCTCCACCCCTGCCTGGGGCTTCAGATGATCCAAATCCTTTGGTAGGCATCTTATGTGCAGGCCCAAGCCCAGAGGCTTGGGGCACAGATGCCCCAGAGTTTTTCATGCTCTCAGCCATATGGCCACAAGAGCAAGCTAGGGTGGAGTTTCCCACTCCCATAGTCAGCATATAGCTGAGATATTCCCACTAGAACTGGAAGTGGGAGGCTAACTATGCATTACCTCTGTCAGGGTACTGCCCCCTGCCAGGAAAGTGGTTTTCCCCTACCAGTAGGAAAACCACCTTGATGGTCATGGTATTTCCCCTGCCAGGCCAGGTTGATGAGCTGCAGGGTCATCTCTGCTCAATCACAATGGGTCTGCCAGGGAGGGTGAGGAACGGCCCCGCCTGCCCCAGGGCTGAGCTCTGCCCTGACGCTGTGATTCTGTCTCTGCAGTGAAGGTGACTCTGAATCCAGACACGGCAAACCCCTGGCTCCTCCTTTCTGATGATCGGAAAAGTGTAAGATTGGCAGACGCACAGCAGGACCTGCCCAACAATCCTCAGAGATTTGACTTGTTCGAGTGTGTGCTGGGCCGTGAGGGATTCACCTCGGGGAGACACTTCTGGGAGGTGCAGGTGGGGCAGGGGGAAGCTTGGGCTGTGGGGGTAGCCAGAGAGTCTGTGAGGAGGAAGGGACTGATCAACTTTAATCCCGAGGGAGGGATCTGGGCTGTGCAGCTATGGCTGGGTCAGTTCCGGGCTCTCACGGCCCCTGACCGCACACCACTTCCCCTGGGCCGGGTGCCCAGCAGGGTGCGGGTGTGTCTGGACTGTGCAGGGGGGCGGGTGTCATTTCTTGATGCTGATACTGAGGCCCTGATCTTCACCTTCCCGCCAGCCTCATTTGCTGAGGAGAGAATTCATCCCTGGCTCTGGGTAGGGCCGGGAGTATTTCTGGGGACTTCTGAACTCAAACTTTGCCACTGAGATGGGTGTGGAACGTTGCAAAGGAAATGGATTTCTGTGGCCTCACTTTTACCGGTCCCCATAACTCTCTCCTCAAGACTTCCCTCTACTCAGCCATCCCTCCCACCCTGTGTCCCAGGAGGTCTCAGAATAAGCCCACAATGTGTTAGTACAGGCAAGTGAAAGCCACTGCTGGGGGTGTCTCAAGGCCCAGTGGCTCTGGAGGACACCAGCAGGGCTGCCAGGGTTGTCAACTTCCCATACATTTATGTACACTATAAAAAAAACCAACAACCCTGTTGCGGGTGGCCACACAGGGTTCAAGGGGCCGACCAGGGGTCGGGGAAGAGAGTAGAACCCAGGTAGAGACTGGGTCAGGAGGCCAGGAGCATGGAGTCAGAGGGCCAGGCATGTAGAGTAGCTCGGAGAACCAGCAGAGAACAGGGCCCAGGGATAAGTTATGTTAAGAAGGCAAAGGATCAGGCAGAGCACAGAGGCAGAAGGTGAGCCAGATCATGTGTCTGGGTCAGTTAGCCAAGAGATCAAGTGGAGAGCCAGCGGATGCCCAAGCTGTAAAGACCAGCAGGGCAATCTAGGTAGGGGTTGAGTCTTATTGCCCAGATACTCCTGGCTCTGGACCAGGGGTTTATGTGGGAAGGAATGAATGTCAACTGATCCTGGCTGGCCACTCTGGTGGCATGGAGTGTGCAGGTGGCTAGACCTCGGTGCAGGTCTCTGGACAGCTTTGCTTAGCCTAGAGGGTCAGTTGGAGAGGTGGCAGAACAGACAGGGTGCCTGATCTGGGCAAGTGGAAGCAATGACTGAATACAACCCTAAAAGTGCCTGTATGTAAAAGTCTGGAAAGATGTTATGCCCTCTGTAAAAAACAAAGGAGCCACTGCAGCTCTGGAGGGCTCCATCAGGGCTGGCTGTGCAGTGTCCCCTGTGGGAAGCCCCCAGCTTTGGAGCCAGGAGGTATGCATGCAAAGTGCCTTTTGACTTCCTTTGCCGGGGAGGGGTCCATGTGTGTGGGAGCCAGATCTTTCCTGTGGGAAGCTGCTGGACTGTTTGTGTTTGGGTTGGGTTTAGTGTGCAGACAAAGGGCCCTGCCCTGGAGGTTTCCCAGAGCTAGAAGACTCCCAAGTCCCATATAGGGGTAGAGATCTCCCTCCCTGAGGCTTCTCTAACAATACCAGCCCTTTTGCACCATCCTGTACTGGGCCCCTCATCTCTGTATAGCCATAGAAATCTAAATAAACATCTGAAACTTTCATTTTTCCTGTGGTTTTGGCTCCTTGGTATTCACTCCCTCTTTTTCCTCCTTTCATCTTACCAGCTCTGGGTTCTGTTCCATTCTTGCACCTCAGGTGTCAGAATGTCTCCAGTGGGGTGGACACCTTGTTTCTTTGGACCACCCTTCCCACCTTGGCTTTTCTGACCACTAAGAAATTGGAGTTTAAAACACTGACCGGTTTATATTTACATTGGAGCCCTACTGCCCCACCCTGGCAGAATCGAGTACGAGCTGCCCATCTTCAAGAAAGACATATCACCTGGACAAGGGAGAAGAGATTGATATCATGTATCTGAACTTCAAAAAAACCTTTGATCTGGCATCCCTTGATCTCCTCATGGAAAAATTGGCCAACTGCAGCCTCAGCTATATCACAGTCCAATGGCTGGAGAATTGACTCTGAGGTCGACCCAGAAAGTGGTAGTTGAAAGATGTCCTGGACCTGTTCTCTCTAACGTCTTTATTAATGATGTGGACACTAGTGTCAGAAGTGGATTGGCCAAGTTTGCCAATGACACTAAACTTTGGGGTAGAGCATCCACACCTGAGGATAAGCTGGTGATCCAGGCTGACCTGAATAGGTTTAGAAATATAAATGTGCTGACCTTTAAAATGGAAAGATGCAAGGTACTCCACCATGGGAGGAAAAAACCCACAGCACGCTTATAGGCTCAGCAGTGTTACGCTTGCTAGCACCACAGCTAAAAGAGACTTGGGGGTCATAACTGATCACAGAATGAACATGAGCCACCAATGCAATGTCACAGCTGGTAAAGCAAACAAAACTCTGGCTTGCATCCATAGATGCTTCTCAAGTAAACCTCAGGATGTCTTCCTCCTTCTGTACTCAGCCTTGGTGAGGCTGCAGCTGGAGTATTGTATCCAATTCTGGGCTCCACAATTCAAGAAGGATGTGGAGAAGCTTGAGACAGTCCAGAGGAGAGCCATGTGCATGATCAGAGGGTGAGAGAATAGATCTTATGATGAACGGCTGAGAGCTATGGGACTCTTCAGCCTGAAAAAGTGCAGGCTCAGGGGGGACCTGGTGGCAGCCTATAAGTACATCAGGGGTGTGCATCAGGATCTGGGGGAATGCCTGTTCACCAGAGCGCCCCAAGGGATGACAAGGTCCAACAGTCACAAACTCCTCCAAGACCGATTTAGGCTGGACATAAGGAAAAACTTCTGTCTGAGCCCCCAAGGCCTGGAATAGACTCCTCCCAGAGGTGGTGCAAGCACCTACTCTGGACTCTTTTAAGAAATGTCTGGATGCTTATCTCGCTGTGATTCTTTGACCCTAGCTGACTTCCTGCCCCTGAGGCAGGGGGCTGGACCCGATGATCTTCCAAAGTCCCTTCCAGCCCTGATGTCTATGAAATCTATTAAATCTATGAGGGTGGGGGATGGAAATCCACTGACTTCCCTTTGCAGAACTTTCCCCTTGCTGGAGTGGCATGATGAGGCATGTCTACACGAGACACTTTATTGCCTAGTAAAGGTCACCATCTACATGTGCTGACCCCTTACTGTGCAGTAATTTCCTGTACTTGGCAGTTAATCTGCTACCAGCAAACTTGCCCCCAATCAGCCAGGCAGCAGGGGGTAGGAGATTGCTCCCTGTCCCCTGGAGCTGCCTCCTGCCAGGACAGGCTCTGCCACTGTAGCCCAGATGGGAACAATTCTCCCCTGCCCTGGCAACAGGGAGCTCCAAGCCCCTGCTTCCCATTTGCAATGCCAGAGTAGGGGCTGGGAGCTTGTTGCCAGCCCCAGCTACACAATTGTCCCAGTCCCCACTACCCGATCCTGATCACGGAGCGGGGGCTGGGAACTCCGTGTACAGAGAGAGTTCCCTGCCCAGCCTGGAGCTGGCTGGCACCTGCCCCTGACCTGGACAGTTCCCCGACAGCCTCAGGCTGCTTAGGGAAGTCTGAATGTGCAGCATGGAAGTGGCTGGGGACTGTCCCATTTTGGGCAGTCCCCAGCCAGCTCCAGGCTGCATGTGCACATCTCCCCATGCAGCCTGGGGCTGACCAGGAACTGTCCTGGTCAGGAGCAGGTTCTAAACCTATGCCCCAATTGGGCAATCATGGCATAAAGGTTGGAAAGAGCTACAGGGGAGGAGCAGGTCCCGGCCCCTTGCCCTGATCTGCCGATGGGGCAGTTAGCAGTAAGCATCCTGAGGAAAGAGGGCAGCCCAGAGTCTGGCTGGTGTTGCAGCTTAAGCAATGGGCGGAGCAGGGGCTGGGTGGTATCCAGGAGGCTACAACTTAATCCCTGGAGGGCTGTATGTGAAACACAGGTCAACATTTAGACACCCCTTGCTGTAGAGAAAGGCAAAAAATGCTATAGTACTTACCAGTCTGACCACAGGGTAAGATTCCTTCTTGAGCTCAAATGTGGAAACTGGTCTGACCTGGACAATAGGGGCAAGACTGGTTTTAGTCTTAGCAGGGGTATTTGCACACCCCAGTCAAAATCCCAAACCTTGGCTATAGCCAACAACCACTGCTTCTGAGGAAAGTGCAAAAAAACCAAAAACCAAAATACAGATACCTCTAACAACAGGAAGGCAAATCATTTCCTGGCCGCATGTGGCAACCAGCAAAGCCCAGAAGCTTGCAAAAAACCAACACCTCCATTCTGCTCTTCAACCTGGGGGTAGCAACCATAACTTCATGCACAGCACCCTCTTACTGGGCAATCTTAAATCCCCTTTCTGTATCCCCTCCATAAACTTATCCCAGCTCCTTGGATCTTCTTTCATAAGTAAGCATAACTAAATGTGAAACTCCACTTCATTCTCTTGCTACCGAGCACATTCCCCCAAGATACACCTGTTTTCAGTGGAAGAGCTCTTCTCATTATCTCCCAACAATCAATCAGCTGCTTTCTACCAAGCGCTCCACACATAGCTACTCCTAGGCCATCCAGTGCTTATCCAGTCTCTTCCTGAAAACCTCCAATGGAGGAGATTGCACAGCTTCCCTAGGCAGTCTGTTCCACTGCCTCCACAATCTAGCGGCGAGGCTTTCCTGATATCTAATTTAAACATATGTTGCTGCACCTTCAAGGCATTGATTAAAAAGCTTTTCATTGGTGTTGTTCCTACTAACTTCTTACAGGAGATGAGCAGTTTTCAGTTTTAACTTTACTCAGTGGCACTTGGCAGGTCACCAACAATTTGAGACATTTTTGGAAATGAAACACCCAGCTAGCACTCAGGAAGTCCCACTGAACCAATTTCTAGCTCAGGCAACTGCTCTTGCTCTGCTCTGCCATCCAAGCTATGGCTACAGCAACATCTGTAGGAAACCTCAAGAATGAGGTGACCTGCCCCATCTGCCTGGAGTTCTTCAAGGATCCAGTGATGATTGTGGGCTGTGGGCACAACTTCTGCCAAGCCTGCATCGCCCAGTACAGGGAAGGGGCTGAGACAGATGGCACCTGCCCTCAGTGCAGACAGACCTTTCCCCAAATGATCGTTGGTCCAAACAAGAAGCTGGCACATTTTGTAGAAATTGTTAAGAGCCTGAGCGTGCAGCCTGCTGATGAAGCCAGAGTGAAGGTGATGTGTGAGGAGCATGATGAGGCTCTGAAGCTCTTCTGTGAAACGGACCAAATACTCATGTGCTTGATCTGCCGAGAGTCCCGGCTCCATCGAGATCACAATGTGGTTCCTGTCCAGGAGGCTTTGGAGCAGTACAAGGTATGAGGGTGTTGGGGGTGTTGGCCTGGGTCAGACTTTGTGCCTGTGTTTGGTTAAAGTTCCTTTTTGGTGCCGGATCTTTTTCCCTCACAGCTACTGCTGTAACTGTATTACTACACTCAGAGGGCTTTGTAGCACATTATGCTTAGACCATGTTGTATTTAGATGGTAGTAAGCATTACTGTGAGTTAGTTTTCTGAACAGTTGCACATTAATGCTTACTGTCATCTAAAGAGAACATGTCCCGAGTGCTGAAGCCCTTGAAGTTTCTGGTATGTTGTGATGTGGCGGGGGGAGTGGGTGAGGGCAGGTTTTGGCTTAGCATGTGTGCAGCACATTCTAAGATACTTAAAATTAACGTGGGACCATCACCAGATTTATGCATATTGGGGCTAAAGGATTCATTGCCATTGTCTGCACCCATGACAAATGGCTGAAAGAATAATTTTAATGAAATGGAAAACACCCAGTGTACTTTCACTCTTAGAATACTTAAAAGAGCTTGCCTATGCATGTTGCATTCATGGAAAAAATTATGAGTGTCTTTCTTTTTTCAAATGACTTGTTTTATTTCTCCTGGGACTGTTGCAGCACTGGAGCACAAAATAGTTCTCCAACCCCAGGCTCCAGTTTCTGGTGGTGCACATGTGAGCCCTTGTTTTTTTCCTCCATGTTTTTTTTAAATACTGGGATTTCACAGCAAATGGATTCACAACCACCACGTGCATTTTGCTGTGCCACAAAAAGGTTTGAGGTGCCAGAAACCACATGTTCCCAGTCATGGGGACATGGCCAAGCTGTGTGTTTCTCTTTCTGTCTTTCATGTTGCTTCATGAACGAACACCTGACCCTGGGGACCGCATTCTCAGTTGGCTTATTTTTGTTCTGTCTCTTTGGGCATGTCTACTAGGGCTGTGCAAAGCTTTGGGTGGTGATTCAATTTGGAGGAGATTCAGCCTGATTCGGTAGCTGAATCTCCAAATCTGAATCAAATCAAGGGATCAATAAAAAGGTCCAAATCTATTTGAAGCTCTCCAAACCTTCAGAAAAGATTCAGAAAGCTTTGATGATTTGGGCGGTCCCCACTTGCTGCAGCAGGAAGCTGGAGCTGGACTTAGGGCTGGTAAATAGGAGGCAGGGGAGAGGGGGCTGGAGGAGAGGGGAGGGGACCATGGGGTGACTCCTGCCAGGCCCCATCCTCTGCCTGCTCCCCCAGTCCCCCCTGCACCCCTTGACCCTCACCCACTCCCCCAGCCCCGCTCCCCCGTGGCTGACCTGCCTGCCCCAGCTCCCGGTGCTTTAAAAAAAAGCCCCTACTCACTGGGTGCTTCTGGGTGGGGGGGCGATCCCCACTGCCCCACGCTGCGTGCGGGGCTCTGTACAAGACACCAGCCCCACCATGGCTGCCCTTCCCACCCCAGCTTGGGCCCCTTAAGAAAAAAAAATGACTCACCAACTCCTGTAGTGGCCTTGGGGCTTTGGGGGGGCTTGTAGAAGAGCCCCCCACATGGCACGGGGCAGTGGGGGGCAGCAGGGATCACCCCCCACCAGGCAGGAACCGGTGAGTCCAGGGGGTTTGGGTTTTTTTTTTCCTTAAAGGGCTGGGAGCTGGGGCAGGTGGGGCAGCCATGGGGGGGCTAGGAGAGTGAGGGGGGGTCATAGGGCTCGTGCAGAGTCCCCCATGGAGCTCCCCCATGGGCGTGGGGTTGTGGGGGACAGCAGGGATTGCCCTCTGCCTAGCAGCACCTGGTGAATTGGGGCTTTTTTTTTTCAAAGAGCTGGGAGCTGGGGTGGGCGGGATAGCTATTGCTGGGGCTGTGAGAGCAGGCAGGGGATGGGCCTGCGTGATTTGGAGATTCAGAGATTCGGCAGCAGCAGTCGAATCCCTGAATCAGATTCTGCTGAATCAATTCAGAACAGTGATTCAAATCACCAAATCGAATACACTGTCCCCCAAATCGGCTGAATCCAAAGCGAATACTTGCTGCTTCGCACATGCCTAATGTCTACATGTCGCCTATGGTGAGGTAGCAGCACGTGATGTCACCGTATGACATGCTATGGTGACATAATGATCATGTGGGTCTACATGTGATAGGTGGCTATAGTGGCACACTCCCTGCTTATAGTGCACTGCTACAGTGATAGCCAAAAGGAAATGTTTTCAACTAGCAATAATCGCGCCTCGGATTAACCTCATTGGCTACGATACTGCCACTGTAACAACATCTCCATACGGCGGCATGTAGACACACCCTTTGTGACTTTAAATTTATGTTGCGTACTTGTTCTGCACTAGCTAGTGTTTTGATTTTTTTCCTTAAATAATTCACCTGCTCTTGATACTGGGAGGCATTTCTCCACAGTCAGATCAGGATCTCCCAAGAATCTCTTCCTTAGTTTAGGATTAGATATCTCACAAATAATTCTGTCCCTAATAAGGAAATCTTGTTATTTTCCAAAATCACATGTGGCCTATAACATAACAATCTTTTCCTTGTTCTGGATCCAAAGCAGTATCTTTCTACAGTCTCATTTTTTTTCTTGGGGTCACAGTACTCATCAAGAGACTTCATCAGCTGCTCTAATTATTGGGCCCTACAGATAAATGTGTTCCTCTCACTTCTCTGTGATTTATCCCAAAGCCATACCTTCATTATTTCTTTGTTGTCTGCCTTGGTCAGTGGTGTGTACAACATCAGTTCTTGCTTCATTTCCTTCCATGACAATCCCAGGCTCAGGGTTGCCAAATGTTGGTGAATTTATGGATACGCCATAAAAATCAAGCCTAAAAACTCAGTGAGTAAAAGAAAATTGTACTGTATATAGAAACAGAGAGCAACCAAGCTCTGTGGTCACTGGAGGCAGTGTTGAGGCACAGATGGAGCACAGGGGTGCCATCTTGTATCTGAACTGGAGTGCTGCACCCTGAAAGGCCCTCTTCTCAGGGCATTGTTACTCATGGCACCTTCATTAGCTCCCTGCACCCAGTCCAAAGCCATGTGTTCTAGCTGCTGCTGCAGCATCCCCTTTGCCTGTAACACTGCTCATCTAAGAGAGTAGTCCTTCACTGGGGGTCTGTGCCAGGATGGAAGGAGCAGGGTTGGTGGGAGAAAAGCTGGAACATGAAATGTGAAGACAGCCTGGTGTGGAGTGTAGTTAGTGGGTACTGAGTTTTGTGGGTGATTAGGAGACCCCTTGGGGGTTGGGGAGCATGGTATAAAAATTGCTACTGCAATCAAGAAAAGTTTCTAATTCAAGGTTGGGGGGGGGGGTTACTGACCATCTGCAAACTTTTTACTGACACCAAATATTTTTACTGTTTTTTTCTTACACTTCTAAATCGGAATCTGACCCTTGTCCTCAGTTTGATAGAAGGGTTACATTTATATTATGATTGTTCCCCTGTTTCATGGTGTTGGGGAAGGGGGCAATGTGAGTGGGATATTTTTGGTGGGGGAAGCAGCTGGTGATTCTGGCTACCACGTTTGACAAGGAAAAAATCATTCAGGCCACATTGCAGCCTAGAGCTCAGGAATGAAGGTTGGTTGAGTGAATGTCACCTCTCAGCTACCTCAAGAACCACCTAAGCATGGGAGTGTGTTTCAGGGTTGGTGACTGTAGCATGCTGGGGTCCCATACGCAGCCATGATGTTCCCTGGTGGCTCCGCAACTGTGTCTTGCTCTGTCTCTAGGTGCCCTCCCTTTTGTGATGCCCACTATGCTTTGATGTAATTGTGTGATTGAAAGGGAGGCTGCCCCTGAGCCTTAGAGTGAGCCCCAGTTCAGCTAAATCACCACCAGGTTGTCCCTGCACCCCACTGGTCTTAACTATACCCACAGGTTTGGTGGGCCCTTCTGGCCAGACTATGTCCCTGCAGAACACCTATAGTCTTAATGGCTAATTGAGTGGCTCCATTCCTCCCCTACCCCATGCCCCAAGCCTTGCAGGTGTCACTGCACCATCAGTTATCGCCTGTTGGGACTGTGGCCTCCTTGACCTCTGCCCCTTTCCTCTAGCTGGGTATTCCAACTTGGGCTCACTGTATTGGATCTGGCTTTGAGGCACCAGCTCTTGTCTTACCCTTTCAGGTATTGGGCCCCAGGACCCTGGCCCCTGTCTGCACCCCTGTCTGGCACCAGGCCCCTCGCCCCCATCTGTCCTCCTGGAGCTGCTGTAATATGTAAAAATGCCCAGAGGTACTAGATCTAATGAACATTAACTAACACATGTTAATGCATGTGTACACACACCCTGTTATTTCTACATTTGAATTCCAGTATTGTCCTACCCTCCAGGCCTCCAGAAAAGAAGAAGAAATATTTAGGTTTGTGATTCCAGGATAGACCAGGAAAATGAAAATGGGGAAAATCATTTGTTTTCAGACCTTTGGAGACTCTGCTTTTTCATGTTTTCTTCTTGACACCTGCTGTTCTGAAACGGCTTTGTAAGTAAAAATCCTGTGTAAGGTCTCATGACTCCTGCCCTTTCAGTACAGGGCAAAAACTCCCAAGGTTCTCAGTTTGGAACCCTCCAAAAATTATTCAACAAGCACTCCATGCCTGACCCCATGGCTGCTCATATGGGAAGAGAATAGGTTAGAATACAGAGGGTGTGTCTACATGTGCAATTAATGTCAAGCAATAAACTCCAAAGTATATTGCCCCATTGCTTACTGCTCCTGGGCACTTCATTTGAACAGCATGTTAAGCTGGGTTGGAGCAGCCCCAGCTGACACAGGGTCCCAGGGATCAGCCTACCAGCTTGGGGCTGCTTCCCCTGGCTCAATGTGCTGCAAAGGGGCTGGCTGAGGCACAAGGGTGCTTCAGCATGGGGCTATCCAGCAGACAGCTCCTCATACTGGGGCACCCTTGTGTCCCAGCCAGCCAGGGCAGCATCCACACATATGCTGCTGTGGAGTAAAAAACTCTGCAGCTGGATAGTACTTGCATTTACAAGTACTACGCTGCTGTGGAGTTAATTAGTTTACTTTAGCCTAAAAGGGGTGCACTTGTGTAGACACATAACATTTACTACAGATCTAATTAGTCAACTCTGCAGTAAACATCTCATGTAGACAAACTCAGAGTGTGTTAAACAGCAAAACCTCATGGGTATTTCTACCTTACAATTGCCAGACTTTGGTCTTGAACCTGGGGCTTTGGCCTTCCTAGTACAGCCACATAGTCTAGTTTACCATGTCCTCAGATGAGTAGTGGGGTGGAGCTAGGTGGTCAGAGCCCAATATCTGGGCCTAGACACCCACCCTTTCTCTGCAACCAGAGTGGCAAGCCAGGGTCCGCTGGCCCTTTACCACTTCCTATAAAAAACCCTGACATAAAAGAAGCAGTGTCTGCACAGCAAGGCTCAATCTTGTACCCAGGTTGTCTCAGCCTTGGTTGGTGCCTCTGCTGGATTCTATGGCTACCTGCCCCAGCTTGCCCATGGACCCTGAGTCTTGCCTGACCCTTTGGCTCCTTAACCCATCTCTGGTTTGATCTCCAAGGTATCTGACACAGCTGGCCTCCTGACCCAGTGCTTTCCCCAGCCCTTTGGATTTCTGACTCTATTCCCCAGACGGATTTTCAGTCTTCTGGCTTCCTGGCTCCCCTACATTTGGACTCCACACACTCCCCTCAGATCCTGGTTATGTTTTCTGACCTAGGATGACTGCTAGACCTGGCCATCCATAACCCAGCACGGAATTGACTTTGCCATGGCTTTTTCTTAATATTTCCCAGGCTCCTCTGTACTTCAGAGCTGGCTGTCAAAACAGTTCAGATATAGTCACTGATTTATCCCCATCATCCCCAGTTCCAGTCAGACACTAGATGGACAGGGTAAAGTCTGGTAAAGCATTGCTTTAGTGTATCATCATCCATCCACCTCATGGGCAAACACTGGCTGTCCCTAATGGTACATGTGGGATGCTAGATCTATAGAAGGTGGTACTGCCCTCTGATGTCTAATCTTCCTGCAATACATAGTCAGCTGGACCTGGACATGCAGTAAAGTAGGGATGTCAAAGATATGTCCCCAACACCCAGCTACTGTGCTACACCTTCCTGTGAATCGCCCCAGGCACCATGCTCTGGACTGGACTGTGGCAGGATAGTAGGAGACGCTACTACGCTAAGCTACCTGCTTCACTGTGCCCAACCAAACCCCTGCTTTGGATGTCTCCCCTGGGGTGCTTAGCCGGAGTGGGCACCATTTGTGGCTGGATTCTAGACCAGCAGAAGTGGGGTGGTGAGGCGGTGCTGCATGCAGCAGGAAAGCTGGATGAGCCTGGCTGGATGCCCTGTGGAACACAGGTCCTAGAGTGGGTGCCCTGTGTGCTGGATCCAGCTTGAGGGGTGGAGGGAAGGTCCAGGAGCCTGAAACAGCCCCACGCACTCATCTGACCCACAGAGCCAGATAGGTTTGACACCCCAGCAGTAGGGGAACGTGACTCTCATAGTTGGACAGGAGGCAAAATAGATTTGCACTTTGTAGACTAACTAAACCAGAGATGTGTAGCATAAGCTTTTGTGAGCAGTGCCTTACTTCATCAGATGCTGATAGCTGGCCATTCTGGTGTCTGTCACTCATTTCCTCCCAAGCGTAGGTAGTAACCAGTCCCTTGAATACAAAGCTTTCTGAGCCCTCAAAAAAAGGCTGAGCTATGATCTGAGCCCCTGGCTGCTGGCTCCTGTTCAGCCTGACATTATTCCACTCCTGGATAACCAAAAAGAGTCACAGCACAGTTGGCAGCCCCAACCAATCTTACCAATTACTTTTACCACCAAAAGTCATTGAACTTGTATCCAGGCAGCAAACTTGATTTTGAGGGTGTGAAAAAGTTTGCGGGTTCTCCTTTAGCAAAGGAAAAATCACCCAAGCAAGTTTCCTTTCCTCAGGAACAAATTCAGACTCAGCTGAAGAGTCTAAAGGAACAGAGAAAGAAGCTTGAAAACTGGAGAGAGTGTGAAAACCGGAACTACAAGAACTATCAGGTCAGTGCTCCAGCACACGAATCCCCCAGACACTCAAGTACCCCTCTTCCTTTTTGCATTACCCCTGAACCTCAAAGACCTCCAGCTTCACGCTGTCTCCTGTTGTCCCACCTGTGCCCCAGGTGGATCAGATCCCACCATCCCCTTAAGACTCCATTAAATTCTACCCACTGCCACTATGAACCCATTGCACCATACACAGAATTACACCCTGGTCCCCATTACACCCCAGCCCCCGATCCCTCACCATCTCCCTCACACCCCACTGAGCTCTCCCCTGCCCCGCTGAGCCCCCAAACCTCACTGAAGCCCCTCACATCTCCTGGGCCCCCTTCACCCACAATCCCTCTTACTCTCAACCTCATTCACATCCCATTTCACTCCTACAGCCCTTACCATACCCCTCAGTCCCACACCTCATCTGCCCCTCACGCCCCCACAGTGTTCCAGCCCATCTCACCCCACAACTTCCTATCCCATTGCCTTCCCCCACCTCCCAAAAAACCCCACCTTGATATCCATGGCTCTCTTCCTTTGCCTCATGACCCCCAGGATCCCCTTCTCCTCATTACCCCTCCCAGACAGTCCCACCTACCCCTCATGGCCCCTGATCATGGGGCAGGGGATGGCAGGGCTGTAACTGCTGACCCCTTTCCCCCCATTCCCCTCCCCACAGGATGCCCATTTGGCCTCCACTGCCTTCCACTCTCAACACGCAAGAACAAAACAATTGGGTTTGGGGGAGGACTCATTTACACTGCTTATGGCACCCCTACCAGGGGGAACCAACCCCTCTGGAGCTACTCATGCCTGGCTTTACACCACCCTTGTTTTGTGACTTGGTTCAGCCTCCCACTGCCTCCATTATCTGGTGCAATTAATAACCCAAGAAAGAGTTACTAGAAAGTAAGAAGGTAAAAAGTGCTATACTGAGTCAGACCAGTTGTCCATCTAACCCAGTATTCTGTCTCCAGCCATGGCAGAAATGGATGCTGTCTAGATATCTCCAGAGATCTCCACATCTGACATCTAACATTATTGGTTTATAGATGCCAGAAGCATACGGTTCAATTGCCATTCATAAATTTATATAAGAACATAAAAATTGAAGTACCTTACCTCTTTGCCTCACCTTTGCAACTCCACCTTGCCTGTAACTGTGATGCCACCATATAGCTCATCTTGCCTTCAGCCCTGTTCTTCCCCTCCCTGTCCTTTGGATATTATGGTTTTGAATACCTTAGGAACAAAGCCACCAATTACAGGTTCCAGGTAACAGCATACCTTTCTTCTGATTGTGTCAGGAAAAGGCAGAAGTGGAGACAAAGGAGATTTTCGCTGAATATAATAAACTGTACCAGCATCTTCAAGAAAAAGAACGCCTCCTGCGTGTCCAGCTCAAAGACCTGGAAGAGAAGATGGACAAAAGTCACAGGGAAACAATCATCCAATTCTCTGAGGAGATATCCTCTCTCAACAGTTTGATCAATGACCTGGAAGAGAAGTGCCAGCAGCCGACAGGTGACTTCCTGCAGGTGAGGTACATTGAATCCCTTCCATCCCTGCACTGGAAAGGAAGAGGCCTGAATCACTGGTCTGGATGGGACCAGTAGTGTAACTTAGAGGGTGGGGTAACTGGACGACAAGCCCAGGTGCCTACTTGATAGGCCTGTGCAAGTCAGCAGCGATCTGATCCAGCTTCGGATCCGGCCACTTCAGACGGCCGCGATCCGATCCGAGCTCTGAACTGGGTTTCCACCTCGGTCCGGCCCAAGCTTCAGAGCCGCCTTGGAGATCCAGCTGTAGGGTAGAATGGGGAATCAATAAAATATCTATACCTCAATGTCTGGTTTGTATTAAACTTGCAGAAATGGTAGCCTCTCCTGAGAGCATGAAACCTGCCAAGTTTAAAGAACATCGGTGCAGGGGTTTGGGGGAACTGTACCCCAAATTCTTGAAAGCCAAACTCATGTCATAGCTGTGTGTTACAACACAGGAGGGTGAAAACTGCAGGGGTGGTGGGCCCTGCTCAGGCCACAAAGCCTGCCAAATTTCAAGATCATTGCAGGAGTTTGGGGCCCACAAGAGCTCATGACACCAGTTTTGCCTGTCAGCATCTAGGGGTACAGGGCCCCAGGACCCCCCTGCACCAATCTCCTCCACAGCTGGCAGGCATTATGGCCACAGCAGGGGCCGCCATCCCTGCAGCTGTCACCCTGCTGCGCCCTAGCACACACAGTGTCACTCATGGCACGAGTTTTGCTTGTCCGCAGCTTGAGGTGCAGTTCCCCCCAAACCCCTGCACTGATCTTCTTGAAATTTGGCAAGTTTTGTGGCCTCAGTAAGAGCTACCAGGCCTGCAGTTTTGACACCCCCCCCCCACCACCACCCCACCCCGTGGTGTAACACATAGACATGACAGGAGTTTTGCTTTCAACAATTTGGGGTGCAGTTCCCCACAAATCCCTGCACTGATCTTCTTGAAACTTGGCAGAATTCATGCTCTCTGCAGGGTCTACCATCCCTGTAAGTTTCATCAAAATCAGACAAAAAACAACAAAGTTATAGCTATTTTATTGTTTCCCCATTATACCCTATGGCCGGATCTCCGAGGCAGCTCCGAAGCCGAACGAGGCGGCGCTTCCACCCGGACATGCTGCTTCAGACCCCGAAGTGTCTGAAGCTTCTCCAGATCCGAAGCTCTGTCCAAAGCCTCACGCAGCCCTACTGCTTCGGGGGAGAGGAATGCAAACACAGCAGCTGCAGCAGCTGTTGCCATCCTGTGCACCCCCACTACTTTGTTTCACTTCTGGGAGGCATCAGTAGATCAGGTCTTGAACACATTTACCTAGATCTTTTTGTGTGTGACACTTGGAGCTTGAGGGGAGAGTGCATAACCCCCAGAGCAAGAAGGTCTCAGGTTTTGTGGCATATGATACTTACCTTTCTTTTCTCTTCTCTGTTTCTCTCCCTTCTAGGGCATCAAGAGCATGTTGAGCAGGTATGTGGCTCCTCCTCACTCCCATGCAGGGAAGGAGCCTGGAAACAGTGCTATGGCCACATTTCCCCAGATCACCACAGCACATGCAGCAGGGATACCATTTGGATACAGGTCTTCTAAGAAATAACCATCCTGAGATTGTTCCCACATTAATACAAGCTCTGGTGTTATCCCTGGGGTAGCAAGGATTAGCTTCTGCTGTTCTAAAGGGACATAACAGATCTGGGGCCTGGCTGCCTCAGGACTATGGGAATTTGAGCCTTTCAGCTCTTGGCTGCCAAGGAAAGTCCCTTGCTCCTAGAGTTTGAGGTGACTGACCCTAGAATCTCAAATCTTTTCTTATCAGAAAAAAGTCCTTGACAGTTCAGTGTTGAAGACCTTTAACTGGTCCTTGTGATGGGTGTCAGCACTACCATTATTTGCAGTGCCCCTGCCCTGAGGCAAAGTATATGGTGGGGGTCAGTCATTAGGTCACTCCACATCTAGCTAATGTCTCTACCATGATGAAATACAAAAGGAAAATAGAGTAACACTGCATTGTTTTTCTCAGGTGTGAGAGAAAACCACTCATGATGCCTAAAGGGATTTTCTCCAGACCGGACAAGAAACTCAGGAAATTTACTGGTCAAAAAGTAGCTCTAAGAGAGGTTTTAGGGCAGTTTCAAGGTACTGAGAAAAGGGCTTTGGAGGGTAACAAAGAACTGTTCATGTTTCTAAGGAGGAGACAGGGTCTGGGCTGTTAGTTTTTATTAGGAGCCTGAATCTCCTTTTTTAGAGAGAGAAACTGAACACCTGGGCTGATGTAGCAGGATGCAGGAATCATCCCATCTTCCACTGACCTCAGTGAATATCAGCAAATCCTTAATAAACTTGGACTCTTCAGCAGGCCCTCAGGGCATCTCCAACCTCCAGAACTACAGGGTCCATGCTGCTCCAGCACTGCTCAGCATCATCCATACCTGCAGGCCCAGCAGGAGCTGTGGGTGGGCGCTTGTGGAGTCCTGCCCCACTGAGAACCAAGCCGCTGTGCCCCCTGACTGGATGCCTGAATTAGGAATCTAAATTCAATTAAATGCAGGTTTTCAGGTTTGGAGCCTGGTGGCCCGGTCCCAAGGGGAGGTAGGGAAAGCATGAAACCATCTGTCCCTAGGCAACCCGGGAATTCCTTCAACAAGATGTCTCCTGCCCTGTAGCTGCAGATGCAGGGAGTGCTCATGAGGAAGCAGGAACAGAGTGAAGCAGGGGGGGAGGCTGTGGCCTAGGTTAAGCTGTACCCCTACTATCCTGCACCCCATAGTGGCCACTGAGTGGAGGGTGACACTGGCTGGACCCCTGGAGTTCCCCAGCCAATGCAAGACATTGTCTGGTCCCTTAGAAAATGAATCAGGGAGCTGTAAATCTTATCCCTTTGCCAAGGGCTCTTCCCTCAACTCTACCACTTTCCCAACAGAAAGCGGAAAAAAAGGAGCCAGGAAGGGCTGGGCACTGAGCTCCTCTGGGTCAGTGGTTGTTACATTCCTCCCTTCACTCCTCTGCCTGCACCTGCAACTTCCTCCTTCCCTGTCCTGGGGGAGGAGACCCCACTGCAGGGGAGCAGAGAGATGCAGAGTCAGCTTCTGAAGCCACAGACCCCAGCAGGACTGCCAACCCTCACGGACTGCCTGGGCGTCTGCCAGAATCAGCATCGCTCTCCCAGTGACTACTGAAAGCAATCCAGATTTTAGTAGGATATTAATAGGATATTATATTATGTCATGTTGGGGAAACAAATCTCCCTGATTAACTTTAATCAGAGTTGGCAACCCTAGGCCCCAGCAGTCAGGGGAAGAGCTGTCCCAGTGTCTGCTCAGCCTCTGGGGCTCAGGACAGAGGCAGGTCTCAGCTTGGCATCAAGAACCAGACACAGGAGGTCTAATGTCTGCGACCCTTTCCCCTTACAGATAATCTTCCGTCCAGTCAGAAGAAGCCCAGGTGGCAACCGAAGAAATCTTGCAACACAGGTAAGTGCTGGAGGAGCTTGTCCTGACACCAACAGAACAGTCCCAGAGAAACCTGGGACTAAAAACCTGCCAGCCCAGCACTAAACCCCCCTGTCCTATAACCTGGCAGGTTGGGATTTTCCTGCCTTTGTCTGTGGATTTGCTACCATGTTTTTCTTTTCCTCTGGGGCAGGTGCTCTCCCCAGTGCCAGACTGAGGAGCTGTGGGGCTGTTCCTGCTCAGCCTCATGGGCCTAGGACAGAGGCAGCTCCTGAGACCCAGAACAGACATAGCCAGATCGGGGCTGCTGGTGGGTGTGAGTAATGGCCTTAGTCTGCTCCTGGGTTGAACTGTGCCCTTATGCTGAGATTCTCTCTCCCAGTGAAGGTGACTCTGGATCGAGATACAGCTCATCCCTGCCTCATCCTGTCTGCAGATCGGAGAAGTGTGAAAAAGGGAAGGAACAGACAGAATGTGCCTGACAATCCTGAGAGATTTGACCCTGCATACTATGTGTTGGGTTCTGAGGGATTCACCTCGGGGAGACACTCCTGGAAAGTGAACATAGCAAAGGTGCATAGCTGGGCTGTGGGGGTTGCCAGAGAGTCTGTCGGGAGGAAGAGAAACATTATTCCTAGCCCTGGTAAGGGAATCTGGGCTGTGCGGTGCTGTCTGGGTCATCTTCGGGCTCTCACTTGCCCTTTTCCCACCCTTGTGGCCCTACGACGCATGCCCCAAAAGGTGCTGGTGTATCTAGACTGTGAAGAAGGAAGGGTGTCATTTCTTGATGCTGATACCGGGGATCAGCTCTTCACCTTTCCGCAAGCTTCATTTGGTGGGGAGAGAATCCGGCCCTGGTTCTCATTGTGGATGATTGGAGCTAAGATCAACCTGCGCTGTTGAGTAAGACCTCCAAAGTCTAGCCTTTGGGATGCCCCCAGCTTTAAAGCTGGCATCCCCCTCTAAGCCAGAGCAGTTCAGGGCTGGGGCTTTCTGAAAACTACCTATTGGCTTACTTTGAACTGAGAGGCTCCTGCTGGGGTAATGTGGGAGGGAGGCAATTTAGGCTATCCAAGGGCTACCTGTGGGAAGCTGCTGGGATGTTTATGTTTGCAAACGTGGAAAAAAACCCCAGCGCTTTACTTTCAGCTCAGCGCACCCCCGCAGCAAAGAGAGCGCATGCCCAGAAGAGACATTGCATTAGTTTGATCTGGCTTACGCAACACCTGTATAAATCAGGCGCTTTAGCAAGGCTTTTTGATGCTTTTATCTAATAGCTGATTGAATCAACTTTAGCCAAAGCACCATGTATAGCAAAGGGCCATGGGAAAGGGAACTGCCCGGAACTGGAAGGCTCCAAGATCGCACAGAGTTGTACTTGGGTATAGGGACCTCCCTTCCTTAGGATATTCTGAAAACACCAGCTCCACTGCACTGCACTGGCCTTTGGTCTCTTATGTCAGAAGATGACTCAATAAACATAAAGTGTGGGGAATTTTTTTTTTGTTTTGCTTTGTTCTTTTAGTGCCATTGGATCTTTTGTCTTATTTCTCCTTTGTTTCTCCTTTCATAACATCTGCTATGGGTTCCTTTCCATTACTCGACTTCACATGGCAAGATGTCCCCTGTGGGCTGGACACCACTTCTCCCACAGCTACAGCTGTGACTGTGGCACTGCACTCAGCATGCTGGATCTGGGGAAGGCTCTGCACACACAGCTGTGTTGTACTGAGAAAAGAGGAAGAGACCTTGGTGTGGTTAAGTCTTTCTTTTACAAATCAAAAGAAGCGGTGAAGCTTTTCCAGAGCCAACCCCTCCCTCCTTCCTCCAGAGCAGGCAGACAGCAGAGATATTAAGGGCATTCAGAGCAGGACACATGCCTATTTCTCTACCAGCAGGAGCCTGACCTTACACAGCCCTGATAAGTCAGTGTTTTCACTAAGAGGGTGCGTTATAATTGCTGTGACCCTGTCCCCATTCACAGAAAGCCCCCTCAGAGCTCTTGCCTCTGGGCCTATATGTTGTGAGTTCAGCAACAACACTCTGGACACTCCTAGGTTGAACTAACCATTATTTATTATTATAACTCTCTGGAATCATATCCATGGTGGATCTTAACAATTGTCCTCTGTATATGTATGCAGAATTTATTCTTGCTCTGCCTCAGTCTTGACCCAGTCCAGTCCTGTGGAGGGAGAGGACCCAACAATGCCTCTGGCTCCTCATGGCAGAGAAAAATGGAGTCCCCAGTGCTGCAAAACTGTCACAAGCAAACTGAACCCTGCAGTGCTGAACATGAGGGCTTTGGCCTTCAAAAGACAGTACAAGGAAAACACAATAAGACACAACAGAGGAGGTGCCAGGTAGTAGTAGTGGGGGACTCCCTCCTGCAGGCTCTGAAACTCCTGTGGTCTGAGGATGGAACAACTGTCTACCTGGTGTGTGACAGACCCTCAGTGCACCCAGCTGCAGCAAGGCTGCCCAGGAATACGAGGTAGGAAACCATAGTCCAGCTGAACAGCTTTTAGTTTACTTATGGGTTGATTCCTTCCTGGTGTAACAGGCCCCTGCAGTGTCAGACGCAATCACAACAGCCAGTGAGGGATTTACTTTATAGCAAGTGTATTAGGGGTTTGGGTCACAGGCCAGGAGAGCAACGGGAAAGGACAGATTCAGGTAAAAAGGCATTCACAGTATAACAACATACATTTAAAGGATGAGCAAACAGGTAGTGGTCAGCACCACAGGGGTACATGCATACATTCAGCACACAGAGTCCCGTGCCCACCTCTGGGGATGTTCCCAGGAACCAGCCTTTAGTCCAGAGTCGCTCTGCACAGGTCTGTAGGTCGGCGCAGAAATTTCTCTGCCCTTCAGTCCAGCTCACAGCAGCACCGCAATCACCCCCAGGACTCCTGGCAGTAGCCAGCCCAAGCTCCCAGATCCCCCCACCTCTTCCTGCTCCCCCAAGATCTTCTATCTGCAGGGTTTCTTGTCCCTTCCACTTCCTGCTTCCAGGTGCTCTGGGATTTGTAGTCCATGATCAGTCAGCTAGTCTCCACAAGGTTGCTCCCCTTCTGTCACACACTCATTTCACATTTTCAGTGCACACAACACATTACATTACATTGGGTTTCCTGACACCTTCCATCTCTCTCCCCTTCTGTTACTGATGTGACCAGACCTGGGAGGCCCCTACTACATGGAAAAGGCTAGAAAAAGAAATTTGGGGTAATTGTGGTTAAACATGTTGACCCTCAAGTATGGTCTGTGGGACCAAGGCAGGTTTGAGTGGCCTATGGTTATAGCAAAGCTTTAATTAAACTCTTAACCAGAAAATAGAGGAAGTACTTACCTCACCAAGAAATACCATAATGGTCCTAAGTCTGCTACAGAGCTGGACAAAAATAGTTAAATCATTAGAGCCTGAACAATGGTTACAGATCATGGTTAAAAATGTGAAAAGTCCCAAATGATAAAAATGATTCTAAACCTGATAAGCTGCAAAAAGTTACAGTGCCAGAAAGAGAAAAATACTTTAATCTCTAAGTTTACTCTGTTCTAACATCTAAAAATCACAAACAGGTGGCCAGGATGATAGGGAAAAACTCTTAACCAAATTTTCAGAGACTAAATCCAGGGATTTTCCAACACCTAGAGAGAAACAGAAAAAAGTAGGGCTGGAAGGAACCTCAGAAGGTCATCTATTTCAGCCCCCTGCTCAAGCCAGGTAAAAACCATCCCATACAAGTACTTGTTAAACTCATTCTTAAAGCTCCATAAACAACCTTGTAATAGTGAAAGTCAATCTCCTGATTTTATCATGTTGTAGTCAGACTAGTTCTAAGCAGTTTTGTCTCATTTCCATATTACTGTACAGATGCAGCATCTCTCATCTTTACTCTAGCTCAACTGTTCTCCTGCCTGTTACCACTTCCTTTGCTTGAAATCAGTTAACTATCTTAGGGTCTTGTTACACATTAATTTTAAGTGGCTCCTGTAGCTCTTTAACCTGCGGATTGTCTACACATTAACACCTGAAACTAGTTTTAAGCACAGGCAGCTTAAAGTTATTCCACTCCAGCTTAGGTTTATCTCTGATCCATGCTCATGTTCCATTAATGCATGTCCACTACCCACACACAAGCTACCTAAATTGCAGACCTCCATAATGCCAGGATGCACTGCCCCCCCCCACACACACACCTTCCTGTGCTGTGGGGATAAGCTCTCCACCCCCTGACCTCTGTGACTCAGAGGGTAGTTCTGGCACCGAGCCAACTCCCCCTCCTGCCCCTGCAACCCCGTGCAAAGAGCCTGAACAGCCTATGCCAGCTAGCCAAGTTGAAGGCAAAGATGGGTACAAGACTGGAGTCTGGGGCTGGGTGGGGAAGCAAGGTAGGGGACTGAATCAGGTCCCCATTATCTGGCGCTTCCTGGGGCAGGGACAATGGCTCCTCCAAAAGCACCTTCCCTCAGCTGGGGACTGGCTGGGAGCCGAACCAGAAGCAGGACAGCTCCTGGCCAGCCCCTGGCTGCATGGGGAAGCCCAACTGGGCACAAGGCTTGTTCCATGTGCACAGGGCTGGGAGAGCTCTGCAGCAGCAGCTGTCTCCCAACCCTGTGCCCATCAGGACCAGGTCTCATGGTCTCCACTAGTCCCTGGGCTAGCATCCTGGGAGCTAACTACTGCAGGGGACCAGAGCAGGGTAGGAGCAGCCCTGTATTGTATTGCTTTCATTGGGAGCAGATTTGCTCCCAGGGAAGGCTTACAGTGAAGTGGGCCTTTATGGCTTAATTGCACATGTAGGTGCACCCACACTTGAGTAGCTCAAAGTACAATGTGTAACAAGGCCCTCAGCCTCACTTATCCTCATCTGCTCCTATGCAACATTACAATGTTTACTGAAATCTACAAAGGTAGGAGGCAGTGGAGAGCTTTTAAAGTATTTGTCTGACTCCTTTCAAAAATCAATTTGCACTAAGAAATAAAGGAATCGTTGGCAGAACTGAAATAACTAAATGATGAATAGAGCTTCAATCACAAGGACAGTAGACTAGGAACAGGCCAAAGGAATTGCCAGTGTCCTGAACTCCAGCAATTGTCAAACTCACTTCCAAGCTGTCTCTAATGCCAGGAGTTGACTTGGGTCTCCAAGGAGCTCCAGAGTCTTGGCATTTAGGTGGAATAAAAAATTCCCCTCACTTCCACCCCCCAAACCCGAATCACAAAAAAAACCCCAGGCACCTCACTACTCTGACTCCTCAAGGCAAAATAGCTCAACTTTTTCTGTTTCTTTAGGACAATCTTCAGGCCTGTTTGAAGACTCTGAGGGAAGAAAGAAACAAGTTGCTACAAGTGAAATTGAGTAGAGAACCCAGGAATATCTTGTAGGTGCCCATTTATTTCAGCCTGGAGAGAGAGCCAGAGGGAGTCTGCTCACAGGTAAATTCCCTGGGGCCATAGTAGCTGCGGGTGTCTACACAAGACCCTTCAAGTGCAGTAGACTAATCCTACTGCACATTAGTGCAGCAAGCAAAACTTGTGCTAATGCACTAATGCACAGTAGATTTAGTCTACTGAGCATTAACATTACTAAAAGACCATTTCCACTAATGCACAGTAGCACTGATTATGGCACATTATGTTAGTACCTGTCGTTACAGGTACTAAACTTAATGCACCATAATTATGAATTATGAATGTGTTGACTACAAAGGACCAACTCACAGGATTACTATATGTTCTAGTTTATTAGATGGGATGTGAAATTTTAATAGAATTATAAATGCATATTCTGGGAGGTTATAATGGGTACTGGTCACCTTAACACATATACACACATGCACTCACTTATTCAAACCCATGTCATTTAAACCCATGTAGTATAGTGTATATAGTAGCTGCTGTAGTAATTGTGGGGGTGCTGGTGTTAGTATATTTACCTATCTGAGGCCCTGCAGATTTGCTGTCAATGTCCAGCTTCCTCCTGGGTGGTGTCTTCTGCAAAAAGGGGTCACCTGCTTGTCTTTCTGTCTCGGTAGGTCCGGTGCTGGATGAGGGGGCACCATGGAGGGTCACGCTTCATTGACTTATGTCCCTTCTCTGGCAGACTTGTGTGATCTCCCAGCATCATCTTGGCTGCCCAATTTGGAGGTTGCTGTCCCATGTGGGTCTTGAGTAGTGCATGAAAGCTGTTAGTCACAGGGGTCTCTGCCTGCCGGTAGGTGCAATTTCGGGAGTCAGTTTATGGTTTTGATTAATTTAACAATGGCATTGTTAAGGGTTGCAGGAGCAGTCTGTTGGGGGACGTCTAGTCCCAGGAACCTATTTCCAGAGTTGATTAACTCAAACTGGATACCTTGTTGCACAAACAATGAAGTTCAAGGAAATGGCATTGATACCTTCCTCCAGTCAGTCTGAGGATGGAGCTGTTAATTGCCACTCGTTAACTTGTAACCCAGCTGGCTCTGCTTGCTACTCCATTACTCACTCCCTCAGATTTGCTCCCATTCATTCAAGATACCAGCCCCTATGCAGCAATGCAGTTTCAGTGACTATAATTCCAATGCATTATTACAATAATAGTTCTAGTAATACAAGGCATGACTTACTCTAAAGAATACATTCATTAAAAGTTAAAAGGTATAAAACATAAAATACAGAATACTAGTTCAAAGGCGAGACAGATGGAATATTAAAATGTACTGTGAGGTAGTGAGGATCAAAGGTCACTGGGAACAATAAGTGAGTTAGGTTAGATGCAGTAGACTGATTTAGCATAAATTTTAGACAGATATGGGTAGTTTGCTTTGGGAAATAGGTTTTAATCAAAGGGGGAATATATTCACCAGGATATATTTGCAGTCGTGCTTTTAATGTACCTTGGCTTTTCTTGTCTTTTACAGGCTTTGCTTTGACGTGGATATTTTAGCTATTTTGCTTTCTTTAGTGACACATAGCTCAACTGATATGTAGATGTGGTTTTTAAGTTTCGCTACAAAAAGCCGTTTGAGCTTTCTGGCTTGCTCTGAGCCTTGCCACACCCACGCAATGAGTGTGCTAGGTCTCTGCCAATACTCAAAAGGAAAAAGAAATGCACAAAGTGGGGGGTGTAGGCAAGAAGGGGCTTCTTATTATAAATGTGTAGACACACCATGTAGACTCTTGTCTCTTTCTACCTGTCCAGTGCTGGATCCCAAAGTCTGTGGGTGCACCTGTGCACAAACACAGGGCCTGAAAAAGCTTCTTCCCCCCAAGAAAATTCCTCCAACAGAAGGAATCTGAGCTTTCATCAATCACTGAATTAATCTGTAGCCCTGGGAATCTGGAAAAGGATCTTCCCCGTCCTGACTTATGCAGTTCAGAGCCACCTGCCTGAGCCCAGCAGAGTGCCAGTGTAACCCACGTGCAAGAAGGGGAAGTTCCAGCAGCTGACAGAGATGGCTCCTGAGCTGGGAAGGAGACTCTGGGATTTCTCTCAGAAAACCCTTGTTGTCCAGGAGATTCTAAGGAAATTCACAAGTAGTGGGAAAGGATATGGGAGGGGACGTGAGGACAGGTCTCTTTGGCCACAGAAGGAGATGGATCTGGCCAGGTGACTGATAACTAGATTAATTATAAAACAGTGTCAACAAAATGAGCCGATACAGCAGGGCCCAGGCATCAGGGCATCTCAGATTCATTTACCATGTGGCTTCAAAAAGTTATTAAGACCCAAATTTAGCCAGAAAATCTTTATGGTGTCTCCCCAAGCAGAGTCCAACAGGGGCATGCTCTAGAACTGTTTGTCATTGACAGCAACTGATGGGCAAAGTTGGTGGGAACTGCAAAAATCCAGCCTCTCTGAGAGCCAGGACCCAAAGTTCGGCAACCAAAATGGAGGCCCTGAATCCATCTGAATGAAAATCTGAAATGTGGGCTGCAGGGTGCTGTTGGGAAGGTACAAACATTGTGTCATATCTTAGAAAATCCCTCCAACACAGGGGCCTCTTCTCCCACCTGCCAACAACTGGAGGGCAAGATCTTTAATGAGGAACCTCCAGGTTTTAGTCCCACCAGGAGTGTTGGCATGCCCCAGTCAAAATCTCCAGCCTTGGCTGTACCTAACACATAGTGCTTACAAGGAAAGTTAAAAAAAAATCCCAGACACCTCCAGCAGCAGGAATAGAAAAAACAACCTTCCTGGCCCCATTTGGCAATCAGCAAAGCTCAGAAGCATGGGGAAAAACAAACACCTCCATTCTGTTCTGCAACTTGTGGATAACAAGAACTCCATACAGCACCCTCTTCCTGGATGGCCAGAACTTCCCTTTTAGTATCCCTTCCGTAAACGTATCGCAG
>NW_017728911.1:494824-513925 GCF_001723895.1 Crocodylus porosus | reverse complement strand
GTCAGCCAGGGCTGTTTCCAACCTGGCTCAATGTGCTGTGGACCTGGGCACACATGAAGATGCATCACTTGGGAGCAATAAACTCTGGCAGGATATATTCCAGAGTTTATTTCTTCTCCTTACTTGCACATCTAGATGTGCCCTGTGTATACCACAGAGTTAAGGACATCAGCAAGACCTGGGACCCCTGGGAGCTGGCAGACTCTCTGACCAGATATTGAATTCTTTGTGGCATTGAAGACAGTGTGTTATTTTCTGTATCTCCTCTGTGGGATCCCAACTCCTGCTGATCCCTGTTCACAGCTTCATGGGGAAAGATACTGACCCACTCCTAGCCAGAGAGGAGTGGGTCCTTCTCCAGCATGATGGGGAACCAACAGGGTTCCCAGGCAAATGCAGCAGCAAGTCTGCAGGAAAATTTGCTACCTCAGAGCTTTGAAATTAAACTTTTGAGAAATTAGTTGCAATGAAAGAAATGCTTATTTTTAGTTTTTGGCCTGACTCCTGCCAGTTTAGCAGATGCCCAGAGTCATTTCCAGGAAGCAACGCCCAGCTACTGCTCAAGTCTGAGCACATTTTTTGTTCAGGAAAGTGAAACTAACCCTGTCACTCCTTCCCCTCAGCGCCATGGCCACAGAGAACCATGTAAAAAAACTCCAGGGTGAAGCAAACTGCTCTGTCTGCCTGGAGTCCTTCAAGGATCCAGTGATGATCATGGGGTGTGCGCACAACTTTGGTTGAGTCTGCTTCACTCAGTGCTGGGAGGGGGCTGAGACAGACATCACCTGATCTAAGTGTAGGGAGAGCTTTCCCCAGAGGAATCTTGGCCTGAGTACCATGTACACCAAGCTCACACTGCAGCCCGTAAAGGAGGCTGCCCCCTCCCAGCAGTTCAATGTAAGTGGATGACAGCCCAGGTTGGGTTGTATGGCTGGGTTTGGATAAGCTCCCTTTAACTTTGGATCTGTCTTTCCCACACCTACTGCTGTAACTGTCAAGCTGTTTTTGTGAGAGGGTGTGTGCACACAGCTGTGCTGTAAGAAGGGGAGAGACTGTCTCCTTTATGCAGAAGGCCTCAAAATGCTTGTGTGATTAAATCCTTCTGTTACAAAGCAAATGAGGCACTGGAGCTGCTCCCCATGTGTGTGAACAAAACACACATAACAATTGAACCATTCTCAAATGTCACTTTTTGGGAACTGATTCAAAATTGTCTGAAATGCTGTGGCTCCACACCAGGGCATGGGAGTGAGCTCCCAGGTCAGAAGGTCTCCCAGTGGGTGATGATAAGGCTAGATAGTATCTGTGTGGCAGGCTAGTAGGGGGCGCTCCTGCATTGAGCCGCCCACCTCCCTGTGCCTGACCACCTTCCAGGCTCCAAGTGCCTCCCTAGGGGTGTCTTACGTCCGGCCGACCCCCTTCCTGGAGCATACTTGCTAGCCTGGGGGGTGGTCGGGTGTAGGGAGGTGGGCGGCTCAACACAGGAGCACCCCCTACTGGCCCACCACATGTGGTGGGAGAAGTGGGGTCTGAATACCTTGCTGTATTACAGGCATAATTTGGGAAGAGGAATAGAGTCACTGAAATCCCTTGAGCAAACAATTTCTAACATGGCATCGGGTCGACTGGATAGTGTAGATAGCCAGGATGGCGGACGAGTATGTCCAAATGACTGTGCCCGAACTAAAAGAACTGGCGAGAGGGAGAGGCCTTCAAGTGAAGAAAGGGCTAAAGAAAGAAGAACTGATTAAACTCCTGAGTGACAATGACTCAGCCACAGAGCCACCTTCACGTATGCCAACTCCTGAGTCCTCCCCAGAATCACATCCCCACATGCCAAGTCCACAGCCCTCCGAGGGATCACCCCCTACAGAGGAGCACTGGAGGTACCAGATGCAAGTAGAAGCTGAAGAGCGGGAGCAGGAGTGAGAGAGCAAGCGCAAGTATGAGCTGGAGTTGAAAAAGATGAAGCTGGAGGTCCAGCATGAGCAGAAGCGCAAGAAGGCACAGCTGGAGCTGAAAAAGATGGAGCAGGAGGAGAAAAGGATGGAGCTGGAGGCAAAAAGGATGGAGTGGGAGGCCCAGCATGAAGAGGCCCAATGCAAGCACACTTGTATCCATAGCTCTGTAAAGCTATGGGTCCAAGCTTTTAAAGGCATTGGGGAGGGGGGAAGTGTGGCAGGAAGCCACCTTTGTTTCTCCCCAAAATCTCTGCCCTGTGACAATGTGATTAGGATGGGCCCAGCAGAGGAGACGCACCTTTACCCTGTCCCTTTAGGTAACCTGAGCTGACTACATTCCGGAGGGAGGGGGGAAACCTGCTCTCTCTGCCTTGTGACTGGTATCAGCTACCTGGGTGAGGGGCATCTACCTGGGGGGCTAGAGTCTGCCCGGCAACTAGTGATGTATTTCAAATTGGTTGGCCAACAGCCAACCGGAGCTGGCCTCCACTGGACCAGGTGAATGAAGTCACAGGGGCTATATAAGTTAAGACTGCCCAGGAGGAGGGGGCAGCAGCCATGCAGGGGACTCAGACATGGAGAGGAGCTTTACCATCTGAAACTGGCTCTCTCCCCCAAAACTCACAAGGGAAAAACGGCCTGCCACAATCTGCACCCACCTTTTGATGGTCTTAAGGGGTAGGTGACCATTGCCTGGGGGCATTTTCATTTTTTTTTCTTTAACCTTTTCTCTTAAACATGAGTTCAGAAAACCTCAGTAGTCCCCAGATGACCAAAGTCTTACTTGACTAGGGGATGGGGAGAGGGGTGTTGCTTGGACCCATGCTTTTTGGTTGCCAAAGGCTGTAGGGGCATGCTGAGGGGCTGAGATTCAATAGGGAGTGAGGACACCACTGATTGTTAGGAAAAGAGCTTTTATTGAGCAAGCAGGTCTTTGAAAAAAGTGCCAGCCGGGGTAGGATTTCTTTCTATTTCTATTTCTTGCTCTATCTGACTGTCTGACCTGTGATGAACTGGTGGCCAAGGCCCAGTCAGGGTCATCTGGGTGCTGGCATCTTCTGTCCCTGAATACTGGCACACTGATGGTTCTCCTCCACAATTGCTTCTTCTTAACAGTCGACCTTCAGTTGTAACTAAGTCCTTCATGGCTCCTTAGCCCAACAACATCTTGGACTTCGGCCTTTTGCTGCTCTTCCATTTGGCTTCTGGGTGGTTGAACCTGGACTGTCACCTCTAAGTAGGAGGCCTCAGGTTTCTGTGTCCTCTGTTGTAACATGCTGCCTGTCTGGCTTGATGTTTTCTTAGACTTCTGTGTATTGTGTGCTCCCCTCCATCAGATTGCAGCAGGCTGTCCCTCATGGTAAGCACATCCTGATTCTTCACCCCAGCAATGTCTGGGCAGGGTTACTGTCAAGTCCCTGAGAGGGTGTATTGAGACGGTCCAAATCCAACAAAACCAAATAAAGATCCTGTCCTATGCTTTTTGCCATTTCTATTTGTCTTTTGGTCACTTTGACAGCTAATTCTGCCTTCCCATTGCTTTCTAGGCACCCTGGGGAAGGAGCCTTGTGCTCAAATTCGAATTTTCTGTTAAATCTTTTGGATTCCTTTGCAGTATATTATGGCCCATGGTCTAAAAGCTGCTGTGCTTGATCTGCCAAGAGTCCCAGGCACACCAAGCTTCCATCCAGGAGGCTGCCCAGTAGTGCAAAGTGCAGGGATGCTGGTCTGGGTCTGGTTAGAGAGCTGGGTTTGACTTATAATCCCTTCTAGTGCTGGATCTTTCTCTCCCACAGCTACTGCTATAACTGTCTTACTGCACTTAATAGTGCTGTCTCTGTGGCAGGGTCTGCACATATAGCTGTGCTATAATGAAGTATCAAATCCTTCTGCCTCCAAGAGTCATAGGTCATGTATGCATGATCCAGGCAGCATTATTGGTTGTGGGGTGGGGAAAAGACTCCCCATTATACATTCATGTGGGAAATGTACATTAGAGGGACAGAGATAAATCTGAAGTGGTGTCAATTTATAAAAGTAAGTGCAAAATGTTGTAACTCAAAACATTGTAAGTCGAGGACTGCCTGTATTTAGTTGGTCAAATAAAAGATACGCACATACACACAGACACCCCCTGCCCCCCTGCAGCTCTCTGCCCTCTCCCTCCCCATCTCCCCCGGCAGCTGCCCACAACTCAGTCTCACTCCCCACACTCCTGTTACACTGATGTGCAGGGAGCTGCTGCCCGGCCATCCTGAGCAGCCCCACAGATGAAGAGGGGAGGGCTGGGCTGGGCCCAGTGGGGAACAGGCAAGACAGGGCTGTCCCAGCCCAGCTCTGCCTCCTCTCCCGCAGGCATGGCGGGGCTCTTCAGTCATGACTCTGGCCTTGCCCCAGCCCCTCCCAACCCCATTGGTGGAGCAGGGGTCCTGCTTCTAGCTGCCAGGGAAGCAAATGTGAAAGCTGCAGTTTTAAACTTGGAGCTGAAAATGGGCGCAGTGTTTAAAACTGTGGCTTTACTTCCCTGCTGGGGAGGATGCTGGCTGCATTGGGCCCCTTGGCTGAGGGCCCCTTGCAGCTGCAGGTTTTGCATGCATGGATGGGTCAGCCCTGAGCAGAGTCTCTCCTTCCTCCAGCCTTAGAGAAACAAGATCTGAGAGGGGAGGAGGATCTGAAATGCCCATGACAATCAGAAACAGGAGGCATTCATGTGGGAACTGGGACATTAGAGAGACAGAGAGAGCATTGCTGCTCTAGTCCAGCAGTTAGGGGACACAGTTGGCACCTCTGATTACACAGCTTTGAGTCAGTGGCTGACCTGCAAAGATACAGCTCTCTGTACCTGGACCAGAGACATCCACCAGCATAAGGAATCCAGTACCATCCCCTTCTCAACTGATCGAACTTCCAACAAGAACATCCTGTTTCCTGGCTTGGATGTTCAGCCTTCTGCATAAACACGTGTGGATTTGCATCCCACAGTGGAATTTGTCCTTGTCAGTGTCACTGTTGCACACCTCTATGAGGCTGGTTGGGTCTGGATGTTTCTCAGGTCACAGCAAGGGTAGTGACCTCATAGGGACCTGTATTAACCCTCAGAAGCTGCCATAATCATTTCCACAGCACAAAATGACCATATCTGGCAGCAGCACCATCTGGCACAATGGGTGAGTTGCCTCCTAAACCAAGGGCATCAAAGGTATGGCCTGCAGGCCGGATCCAGCTCATAGAACCCCATCATCCAGGCTACATGGACTGAACTGGTCCCAGTCATAGCATGCACTGACACTGTACACTGCACACAGCATGTGGAGCCTTTCTGGCACATTCTGCACACATGGGGCTGGTCTGGGGGGTATACTGCACTAGGTGGGTGGGGCCTGGCTGAACACAGTGCCCATGCTGGACCGGCCCTGCATGCTGGATCCAGGACCAGTTTGGGTTGGGCCCATACTCTAGCTGCATGTGCTGAATCCAACATGCATGGCCAGTCTTGAACAGGCACCAGGTGTAGCACATACCCTAAACTGGCCCTGTGCAATGTGTACAATGTATGCTCTGAATCCACCCCGAACAGGGAGACGAGGCCAGGGTAGGGCTGGAGCTGGCCTGCTCACTGCAAGCAGCACATGGGGCCAGTCCAGAGTGTCTGCTGCACATAGTGTCTATACCAGCCCAGCCCTGGGGCTGTCTTTAGGGCTCAATGAGTGTGAAACCACTACCCTAAACCAAAAACTATACAGCTGAATGCACACAGAACTCAGGTGGGAGGGGGGAAGTTAAAATTAGGCTGGTAATTTGTCACTGCACTCAGTAGTGCCAATTAGTCCAGCCAAAGCACCAGTGGAGAACAGCACAGCATGCACTGAAGCTTAGCCTGGGTCATGTTTGCCTTGTAGCTAGGGCCAGTGACAGGCTGAGTCTACACTGTTTCCACAAAGCCCTCAGGAAAGTCCATGAGCTCTCCATGGTCCTGACCTCCCGTCTCTCTGCCTGCTGCAGAAAGGGAATGACGCGGAGAGGCTGGGGGTTGTCTGAACTCCAGCCCTGCATCATGAAGGACCAAAGGCACCTCCTGCTAGCCCAGAGAGAATGTGAAAAGGCAGCGGGAAGATAGGTGTGCACTTTCTGTGAATATTTTGCTTTTCTATAGCATGATCAGAGAGGTGGAGGGTGTGACAGCAAGCAGCAAATGAATTCCTGCAGGTGACATGCATCATCCTCTGGGCCCCCTGCCCAGGGAAGGAAAAGTTCCTTAAACATGAGTTTGGTGAATAACTGTCTCCAGAACTTGGCAGCTGTTTGTTGAAGTTGGACACTGATAGCAAAGTGAGACCCCTGCAGAACAGCCCCTCTCACCCAAGCATTTGCAGTCAGGAGTGTGTAGAACACATCCCCAAGGCCCTCACAGCCTTCTCCAAATAATCCATCTTGAGCAGAATTAAGACATTCTCCAAAGCAAGTGCATCACCAGGGAACTGACTGCCTCAGGATCCTGGGCCTGGAGCCTGGCCATGTTACCTCTAGGCCACAGGGGGACAATCCTGTCCAGGTCTGTGTAGTTAAAAACCTTTCACCTCCAGATGAGGGATGGGAGCCATGTCTGAGGTGAGATACATAGACAGGAAACTCTCAGCCTAGTTCCAAATAAGGTCATTCCTTAAAGGAAAGCCCTTCACCCCCAGCAGTGTGGAACCACACTGGCCCTCAGAGCTGAAAGGTCAAAGTGTAGTTACAGGCCATGAAAACTGTCTTGACATCCCCTCCCATTTTGTCTGTGGTGCAGAGGTGCATAGAGTAAACAGCACCTGCCTGAGGACACCTGTCCAGGCATTTCCTGTGCTGTACCTGGCCTGATGCTGGAATAACCAGGGGAGCTGAAATAAACCATGAGTCACAGAAATAAACAATCTGGTTTGCTTCTGATGCAGATGATGGAGAGTTTCCTTGAACTGGTAACTGGTGGGGATTTTTCAATCAAACTATTGCTCTAAGACAGACTCAGAGGAAATTCCAAGCTAAGAGGCAAGGAAGGGAGTTGTGTCTCTGTAACACTTGGAGGGAGGAGATTCAGCCTAGGGTTGTGTGAAGTTTCAGAAGGTGATTTGATTCGGAGGAGATTCGACCTAATTTGGTGGCCAAATCTGAATTGAATCAGGGGACCAATTTAAAGGTCTGAATCAATTCAAAGCTCTCTGAATCTTCAGAAAAGATTGGGAGAGCTTTGATGATTCAGGCAGTCCCCAGTGGCTGCAACAGAGAGCTGCAGCCAGCTTGGAGCTGGTAAGTACTAGGGACAGGGACAGGGGACTGGGGGGGAGGGAGGGGACCATGGGAGGGCCCCTGCCAGCCCCCCAAACCCCTCCCCTGGTCTCCCAGCCTCCCCCAACCCTCGCCCACTCCCTGAGCCCCTGCATGTGTGCCCCGCCTGCCCCAGCTCCCAGCATTTAAAAAAAAAACAACAGTGCTCACTGGGTGCTGCCGGGCACGGGGTGATTCCTGCTGCCTCCCACTGCCCCATGCTGCATAGAGGGGGCTCTTCATGAGCCGCCTGACCTCCCGCTCACTCCCCTAGCCCCCCATGGGTACCTCACCCAGGCCAGCTCTGGCCCTTTAAAAAAACAAAAACAGAGAAAAGCCCCAGGACTCATCATTTCTGCAATGGTCCCAGGTCTTCGGGGGCTTGTGCAGAGCCCCCCACAGGGTGCAGGGTAGTGGGAGGCAGCAGGGATCACCCCCCACCGGCAGGAGTGGTGAGTCCCTGGGCTTTTCTGGTTTTTTGTTTTTTTCTTAAAGTTGGCCCGGGTGGGGCACCCGTGGGGAGGGTGGGGGAGTGAGGAGGGATTGGGGGGCTCATGGCAGAGCCCCACGCAGTGTGGGGCAGTGGGAGGCAGCAGGGATCACCCCCCCACACCCAGCAGCACCCAGTGAGCCGGGCTGGGGGGCATGGACCTGGCCTGGCTGATTTGGAGGTCCGGCCAGATCGATTCAGGACAGTGATTCGACTCACCAAATTAGATCACCGTCCCCCAAATCGACCGAATCTGAAGCGAATACTAGCTGCTTCACACAGGCCTAATTCAGGCCTATTATCCTGCATTTTCTTATATACCACACATCCCCAAATAAGAAACATGCCTTATCTTTTCGAGAGAGAATGTAGAGAGAAAGTAGAAAAAAAGATTTGCCCAGTCATGGCTGATTGCGTGAAGCATCTCATTTACCTTCAGCCAGCTCAAGAGCTTCTTCAGGTGAAAGCTATGGTATAAACCCTCAGGTATAAACCCCTAAGCTACTGCCAGTTCCTTAGCAGCTGTGAGAGGGTTAATGGTGGTGAGAGGGACTCCGCTCCTGGTGCTTGCTGGGCCAGAGCGAAGTACCAGCCATCTTGGCAGCTATTAGAGCACTGTGTCTCCCTGCTTCTGTTCCCTCTATGTTTCTATTTCAATGGAGAAAAAACAGCTATCCCCCTTTAGATGCACCCCAATTTTGGAGGGCTAATTTTGGGGGGAAAGATGCATGTGATACGTGAATATATATGATATAGCTTTCCTCAACAGAAAGACCTGAGTATTTCTCTCCTCCTCTCACTGTTTTTATCATAACTAAATATACAGTTATGTTAAATTATAGTGGAGATGTTGTCATGAGTGTAACACCATGAACCCACGCTCTTTTACTCATCAAAACTAAGGTGAATTATAAGATGGCAGCTTTGCTCCCTAGGGGTTAAAGTGGCAAGGGCACTGCAGCATCTCAACATGTCTCCAGTGCTATGAATTTGAGCCTCACTGCAGGCTCATGCCTAAATCCTCCCTGAGTTAACCCAGGTGTGAATGGATACCTGGTGATTCAGACTGAGGAGTCAATAGGCAGCCAAATATGTTGCTAGCTACACTGCTTCTTGGTTTGCCAATGGCAGAAGGAACTGTCTTGGCTTAGGCAGGCAAGCCAGTGCTGCCAGTTTAACTCAGTTATGTACTGGAAGCCAGTGCAGTAACTTGAACCAACAGCAGGAGCTTTAGTCATGTGTGAAACAGGGGGGGAGCTTAACAGTCCAAAAGGCTTGGTACGGACTCTGCTACACCAATCTCCTTCATATGGGAACTACTGAGGTGTTACAGTGACGGGCACTGTATAGAGCCCTGTAAGAGAGGAAGGCTCTATGGTTGCAATGGGAGGTTATGGCTACAAACAGTGCATGCCTATTGTCTAGGCACAAAACTAAGGATTCCTGCTGAGTAGGCCTAATCTAGCTAAGGATTTCAGCATGTGAGTGGCCCCAACAATACAACAGCATGTGCTTAAACATAAGCACTTGCTTAAGGGCCATTTTTCTAGCAGGGGTGGCCAAATTGCTGTACGCATACCATAAGTGGGACAGACAATGTAGTGGCAGATATGGCAGGAAGCAGAAAGTAAAGCAGCAGACTAGACAGAGATCACAGGGCAGGGAGCAGAAGGCAGATCAGCATATTAAGAAGGGAAGGGGTTCACAGTGCACTCAGGGAGAGTGTGGGCCAATTTGTGGAACATACCAAAAAAGTTGCTTCCCCCACTCCAGCCATAAGTCATGCCACAGGTAAAAGGAACAGAGATGCGGGCACTGCTAGTGCCCTGCCACTGCAATGACAGAAATAATTGGGTATATCTGTTCAAAGATCCCTAGGACGAGGACCATGTCCTCATACTAAAGAGGATTTAAAAGCCTCCACAGACCTTGCCAATTGGACATAGGGGGAAAATTCCACCCTGATCCCAAATTTGGCAGTTGGTTTGACCCTCAGTGGAAAAGCAAAACCCTCTAACCAAGGACCTCTGAGTTTTCTAAGTACTGACAGGAGCATCAGCTTATCCCACTCAAAAACTATCAGCCCTAGCAGTGACTAATTCCCCAGTACTTCTGAAAAAGGTGAAATCCTTCCTCTCCCCCCAGAAGCCAATAGCTAGCTACTACTGCACAGTAGCTCTTTAGTCCTGTGCAGTAGCAGCATCAGGCACTAACCATGACACAATGCTACTGCGCAGTAGTAATGAGCTGCTGTGCAGTAGTAACAAGATCCTGGGAAGTAAGCATCACTAGGCAACTGATTTCTGTGCAGTCATTTAGTAGCTGGTTATGCAAGCACTAAATGACTGCGCAGTAACAACTGTGCAATCAGCATCTCTTGTAGACACGGCCAGTGATCAGTGCAATCCCAGAGTTTGAGAATGCCTGTGGACTGGTCCCTCTCCAACCCCTAGGGGGAGGCCTTGTCTTGCATCTGTGAAGGCCAACTCTTCAGTCTCCCTCTGACTCATCCCTACCTTACTATATGGAGCTAAGACGTGAACAACTCGGACAATGTACAGGAGACACCTCAAATCACTGGAGAAATACCATCAATGCTGCCTGCAGAAGAACTTTTTAATTCAGTGGGAAGACCGATGCACCAACATCAGTGTCCTCCCACAAACAAACACCACAAGCAACAAGGTGATGATCATCTGACATCAACTTTGCTGGGATGGCCTCATCATATAGATGTCTGACTCCACACTCCCGAAGCAAATTTTATTCTTCCAGCTCAGTCAAGGCCTATACCCAAGAGGAGCACAGAGAAAGTGCTTCAAGGATGCCCTGCAGGCTAATTTGAAAAAATGCACCATTGACATCAAGTCATGGGAGACTATCACTCAGGACCACCCCAAATAGACGAAGAGTGTTGTAAGGATCTTAGTACTTTGAAACCTCATGGCAACAACTGGAGATGGCAATGTGGGAGTGGCAGAAACAGCATGTTGTGGATTGAACCAAGAATCCAGAGCCACCCACCCCAGATGGAAACAGGTGCCAGAGCTGTAATAGAACCTGTCAATCCTGGATTGGCTTTGTCATCCATCTTCAGACCCCAAGATAAGGCAGACATGGGAGACAATCATCCTTAACTGTGAGGGATTGTTGATGATGACTCATCCCCTCCCACTTATTTCTGCAGGGCCATGCCTATATCGTTCTCTCAGTATGCCACCTCCCTCAGCACATTTTGGCCTAAGGTGAAAGCCCCCTCGTAGCTATAGCTATTCTAGCACCATCATTTACTATATCAGGAACAGGGAGGACCCTTGAGTGGTCAACAGTGATTGGAATTCACATCCCCCTGCAAAGCCAGAGAACAACCCAGCTCTGCCATCCAGCTTTTAAGGACGGAGGCTTTGGTTCTAGTGACTAATCAATAAAGGGCATGTTATAATCAGGGGCACTTCTTTTTTCCCATATGACAGAATTAGCAACAGTTCCTTACCCCTGTCCACAAACCTGAACTGGATATTGACCCAAATTCTGAAAATGCTTCCCCTGCTACTGGAAAAGGTGGAAAAATTAGGGCTGCTCTTGGTGCTTGGTGTAGCTCTTCCTCCACTTCACCAATAGATGGCAGAAGAGTGCAGAGGAAGCCCTAAGCCAACATGAGTGTTCTTGATAGAGGGAGTCTGGCTAGGACCTTTGAAAACCAGAGCACCAGCTATGCAAAGGGCTTTTTCAAGGATATGCAGCTGGGACCCGAAGAGGGAAAACTAAAGCTAGCTACAAGAATCAAGAACAGAAAGAAATCCTTCTTTAGCTTCATAGGGAGTTAAAGGAAAACTAATAGGAGTGTGGGGCCACTGTTCAATGCCTCAGGATACCTGGTCACCACCACTCAGGAAAAAAACAGAACTCCTAAATGACTACTTTGCTTCAGTCTTTCACAAGACCAAGGGGAACAACATGCCAGATAGGGCACAGAACAAGCAGGGCGGGATTGACATCGTTCCCACCATTGCTATAGAACTGGTGTACAATCAATTAAAGAAATTGGAGGTATATAAATTAGCAGGACCAGATGAACTCCACCCAAGAGTGCTGCAAGAGTTGGCCAAAGTAATTTCAGAGCCCCCTGGCAAATGTCTGTAAAAAATCATGGGCCTCTGGAGAAATCCCAGAGGACTGGAAGAGGGCCAGTGTTGTGCCCATCTTCAGAAAGGGGAAGTGTGAAGACCCAGGAAACTACAGGTCACTTAGTTTAACTTCTATTCCAGGGAAAATCCTAGAAACATTCATCAAAGAGGCTATATGTGACAAACTTGCAGAAGGCATGATACTGAATGACAGCCAGCATGGTTTCATTGCAGGCAGGTCTTGTCTGACCAACCTCATTTCTTTCTATGATTAGGTGACTTGTCACCTGGATGAGAGAAAAGCAGTTGACATCATATACCTCAACTTCCAGAATGCTTTGACCTGGTATCCCATGAGGTACTGAGCAGAAAACTGAAAGATATCTGGTTCAACTGTGGGACCATCAAGTGGGTGTGAAACTGGTTGCGGGGTAGGATGCAGAGTCCAAATGAATGGATCGGTGTTGTCCTGGCAAGATGTGGGCAGCGGCATATCGCAGGGGTTGGTACTTGGCCCAGTGCTGTTCAATATCTTCATTAATGACCTGGATGAGGGGGTGAAAAACCCATTGGTCAAGGTCGTGGATGACACCAAGATACAGGGTTGTGCAGACCCACCCACAGATAGGCTGCAGATACAAGCAGACCTAGACAAGCTGGCATGTTGGGCCGAACAGAACCAGATGAGGTTCAATGTAAAGAAATGCAAAGTGCTGCATCTGGGAAGGAAGAACCCCCAGCACAACTACAGGCTGGGCAATGCTAACCTGACCAGCACTACAAATGAAAGGGATCTGGGGATAACAATAGACCCCAGCATGAATATGAGCCTGCAGTGCAATGCAGTAGCTGCTAGGGCCAATAAAACTCTGGCATGGATCAATCAATGCATCTCCAGTAAATCCAAAGAAGTGATTCACTCACTTTACTCAACACTGGTGTGGCCACAGCTGGAGTATTGCATCCAGTTCTGGGTGTTGCACTTCAAGAGGGACGTGGACGATATGGAAAGAGTCCAGAGGAGGGCCACTCGTATGATCAGGGATTTGCATGACAAGCCATACAAGGAGAGGCTGAGGGATCTTGGACTCTTCAGTCTAAAGAAAAGAAGGCTGAGAAAGGACCTGATTGTGGCTTACCGCTATATCAGAAGTGTACATCAGGGTCTTGGTGAACAACTGTTCACCAGGGCGCCCTGGGGGAAAACTAGAAACAACGGCCACAAACTCCTGGAAAATAGTTTCAGGCTGAACATTAGGAAAAACTTCTTCACAACTAGGATGTCCAGACTATGAAACAAGCTCCCCCCAGAGGTGGTGCAATCATCTAGAGGTCTTCAGGAGCAGACTGGATGGTCACCTGGCTGGGGTCGTCTGACCCCAGGTCTCTTTCCGGCTCATGCAGGGTGCTGGACCCAATGATACTTTGGGGTCCCTTCCAGCCCTATAATTTCATAGACTTCATAGACATTAGGACTGGAAGGGACCTTGGAAGATCATTGAGTAACAATATTCTATGATTCTATTAAATTAGCAAAGCAAAAGATGTCCTCAGGGCACTGCTTTTTGATTGCAAGTGTCTTTGGCAACCAGTAGGGCAGGGCTTTGCAAGTCAGGCCAGAGCAAGATGTGGGGAAGACTGGAAGTGGGGGTCCCAGCCCTGTGCTGGAAGACCTAACTCAGGGATCCCACCCCAGGGCTTCCTGGGTATTACAATAGCCCTGTCATAAATGCTGTCCCATGGGCTCAGACTGTGCACCAAGTGTTCTCAATTGAGTGTCCACCAAGACCCCAGAGTCCTTTTCAGTGTCACTGCTTCTCATATGTACTCCTGCATCTTATAACTGGCCTACATTCTTTGTTCCTACATGTATGAGCTTGCATTCAGCTACATGATAATGCATGTTATTTAAAATAGTTAAAAGAGTTAATAGATTACTACATTAATAGATGCTCTGAGTTAATCCAAGTAAGCAAGACATCCTATTTATAATGAACCACTCCACAAATGTCATACACTTTTCTAGCAGTGATTTTAAATTTCCTTCCAGGTCCTTCATAAAGACCTTCAAGGAGGATGGACTGAAAATGGATCCCTGGTGAACATTTTCATTTGATAACTAGTCACCATTCACAGGTGTTTTATGCAGTCTCTCATGTTATCCATTTCAGATCCATTCAGTATGGGCAGCACTGATTTTGTACAGTACTGGTGGTTTCTTTGTTTTTCAAATCAGAATAACTCTAGAACTAAATCAGACTCCTTAGAGAAGTCTAACTACATATATATTATTCCAACACAATTAAGACTGAGGGAATGATACAACAGAGGTCCATTAAATCATGAGTGACATGGAGAAAATAAATGGGGATTTACCAACTGGACATATCTACATGTGCATTTAATGCACATTAGTTTATTTTAATGCGCATTAAAGCATCAGTAAAAATTTTTACATGTGCTTCGGGGGTAGGGAGGAGTGCTTTAATTAAAGTGGACCTAAGAGCTGCTCTAATTAAAGCATCACAGCATCTCATGTACCACGTCCCTGCACTTAAAAATGGTGGCAGGGGTGCTGGAACTAAAGCTTGTTCAATAAGCTTTAGATAAAGTGCCCCTGCCACTATTTTTAAGCATGAGGACACTGATACATGAGTCACAGGAGGCTGTTGGAGCACAGCAATTAGCACACTCCAGTAAACTTGATTAATCCAGTCTGTTCTGGTGTGCTGGAATTCCAGTGCATCAGAGCAGCCTCCATGCTTGTGTATAGATGCTATTTAGTTCATGTGCATTAAAATAGGCTAACGAGCACTAAGCATTACTAAAAAACCATGTTCTTTAGTTAATATGCATTAAGACAGACTAATGCGCATTTTCCTAGTCATACTAGATTCAATGTGCACTAACTAAAGCACATTAATGTATGTGTAGATGCCCTCACTTCCCTTCACAATGCTAGAACTAGGGGATACACAATGAAATTATTAGTTAGTGGGTTTCAAATGCACAAAAGGAAATTCTTTTCCCAACTGTGTGTAATTAACTTGTGGAATTCATTGACACAGGAAGCTGTAAGAGCTGATAATTTATCAAGGTTCGAAGGATGATTGGAAAAATAGTTTGAGTGGGGAACTTTTTGAGCAAATTTGCATATGATATAAAACTGGAAAGGACTACAAAACGTACTGGAGGACAGGAATGCATTTCAGAAGACTTGAAAGCTGGGCCAGAGCCAACAGGATGGAGACCAATTCTGTGAAATGCAAGGCATTACACCTCAGAAAGAATAATTAAAAACACAAATACAAAGTGGGTGATAAATGGCTGGATGGCAGAACTACGTGCTACCAGAAATCCATGTACTACTTGGTCTTTTGAGAGACAATAACTACAGCCCATCTATGACCAGGACTTTTTGCAAACTTAGACACAGAATCAAGGGGCAATTAGAATTATATTTCCCATTGCCCCTCCATTCCCTCTTAGCGGGTAAGGTACTACCACCACCAAAGTCAGATAAAGAGGCAAGAGAAGGGTCTTTTATTGATTACCCCCCAAAGCATAAGAATAAGCATGTGTCTCTGCTTATCTGGCTGCCTGCAACAGCACAATACAGATTCTCACCTATATTGGCTAGGGAAGAGGAAGCTGGAATGCAAGCTAGCTTCAGCTTGTCTTGAATTTGCTGAGATAGTCCCCAAATCCCTATCTTCCCCCCACCCCTTTACATGCATTATTTATGCAAAGCTTATTTTAATAAGCATTTGGATTAGAGGTACTTGGATTTCTTTGTTCCACTGGAACTTTGGGAATTTGACTAAGCTAGTTTTTCTGCAAATTTGAAAGATGCCAATTAGCTAGGGTCATGTGAGGGGACAGCCTCAAACCTGGGGCTTCAACATGGCCAACACAGCCACTCATCTTAGCTTGCCACCCTAAGGCTAAACATTTAGACTGGTCATGGTGGGCCTGACACTTCCAGCAGGACCTAATCTTCTGCTCATGGGAGTGTCCCTGCTCCCTGTCATGGGAGTGGCTGGCCAGGGTCAACTAACCTCCATTTCCCTCCTATAAATTTCTGAGCCAGAAGTGTCTGGGCAACAGGATTTGACTTGACCTAAGATTGCTTTGCTGTTCCCTCTGAGTTGCTCCTTGACTCCACTCTCTGCTTGATCTCCTGGCTTCTTGACTTAAGCTTGCTTCTAGATCCTACTCCTGGATTGACCTCTGGCTTCCTGACCCAGTTTGTTTTCAGAGTCTGTTCACCCATCCTGACTGTGGTTTCTGCCTCAATTCCCCGAGTGGCTCCAGATCCTGCAATGACAGATCTGTGTGCTTTTGAAAAGTATGATTCTGGGAAAAAGACTTTCTTATGTCTTTCTCTTACCACCTAGGAATGCTTCTTGCCATCTTTTGTTCCTTCTAGTTTGCTGATTAGGCCAGGTAATAACCTCTTTAATATCCACAAAGGTTCACTCTAGAACAGGCCCTTAGCCACACTTCTGCAGTTTGGCATAAGTCTCTTGAAAATGGCCAAAACAGATAACACGTTAACAAAGGCAAATTATTATTTCAATAGGATTCTAGCACACTACATACAACTCAATTCTTGTCAAAAGGCAAAACATCAGTTCTTTCTTTTAGCTGCTATTAAACACTTTCTCAAAAAGCAGTTATTCATATTTGGCCTAGTATTAGTGGTCTTGATAAACAGATTCTTATTCTACTTTGCAAAGCTATTGCTTGTGACTTAAATGCAAGCTTATTGATTGTATACAATCTTAAGCATATATTATCTATAATGTAGGTTTTTGCTGGTTTGTGGTGTGCACCTGTCAGTGTTGTCTGTCAGCCACTGACCGTATCTATGGCCTACATATTAAGAAGGATCTAGGAGCACCTATAGATGTGCTGGACATTTGCTCTGATATGTGCTAATTAGCACATGTTGGAGCAGACTCAATTAATTAATTAGCATGCTCCAGCAGCCTCTGCATTACGAGTGTTCAGCATCTCCATACTTCAAAATGGCAGCAGGGGTGCTTTAACTAAAGCTCGTCAAGCAAGCTTTAGTTAAAGCTCCCCTGCCGCCATTTTGAAGCATGGGATGCTGAATACACATTACACCATGGGTTCTTTAATTTGAGTGGCTCTTGGAGGATATGTAAAGATACCCTAGGAGTCTATGATCCACTCAGACTCAATATGAGTCTGTAGTATGATGCATCTGCAAAAAAAAAGAAAAGCAATTTTAGACTGCATCAATAGGAGTATTACGTGTAAGACATGGAAGGTGACAGTACCTCTTTCCTTGGCACTGTTTAGACCTCATCTAGAGTTCCGTGTGCAGTTTTGGGCTCCGCATCTTAAAAAGGGCATGGAGAAATTGGAGAGGGTCCAGAGGCAGGCGACAAAAATGATATTAAAGGGCTTGTGAGAGAGGCAAGGATTTCTTAGGATTTCTTTCTTGCTTGTCACATAACCTCTGGATGGCTACAACTTCACTTTTTACACTACCATTAAAGGACTTGGAAGGCAAGCTTTATGAGAAGAGGTTAAAAGAAATAGGCATGTTTAGCTTTCAGAGGAGGTGCTTAAGAGGGAACAGGATAGCAGCCTTCAAATATCTGAAAGGTTGGTATAAAGAAGAGAGAGAATACTTTTTTTTCTGTTGCTGCAGAGACCTGTACACATACCAGTGGGTTGAAGTTGAAGCAGAGTAGGCTTAGACTGGATATTAGGAAAACCTTCTTCACTGTTAGAACAATGAGGAAGGTTCAAGATTCAAGCTACAGCAAGGGAAGTTTAGGTTAGATATTAGGAAGACTGTTCTCACTAGGGGGGTAATAAAGCAAGGAACACATTAGCAGGGAGGTGGTGGAAGTTCCGTCCTGGGAGGTTTTTAAGACCCAGCTAGACAAAGCCTTGTCTGGGATGATCTAGGTGGGGATGGTCCTACTCTGAGCAGGGGTTGAACTAGATGACCACCTGAGGTCCCTTGCAACGCTAACTTTCTATGATTCGAACAGGAAGGCAGTGGAACAGACTCCCCAGGGAAACTGTGGAAGCTCTGTCATTGGAAGTGTTCAAGAAGATGTTGGATAAACATTGGTCAGAAATGATTTAGGAGTAGTTATGCCTGCAGCACTCTCTAAAAAGCAGCAGTCAGAAGCCCAGCTCCATCCTCCCCCAGTAGATTGCTAGGAGATAACAAGAATTGCTCTGCCTCTTAGAGCAGATGGATATTGGAGAGGACCATCCTCAGCAGCCAGAGAATGAAAGACAGCTCCACAGCTGGCTTACTTAGGAAAGAAAATTATAGCAGCTAGGATGAGATTATGGAGGTGGTACAGAAAGTCGGTTTCTGGCTGTCTAGTTAGAGGGTGTGATGTTTGGAGTCATGTCTGCTGTCTTTAAATTGCAGGGTAGAATGGAGGGTGTTTGGTTTATTCCTATCTTGCTGGGATAAAACCAAATAGGAAGAAGGGGCACAGTATCTTGGGTTAGACAAGTGGAATATAATACTAGAAACTAAAATGCTTTGTTAACCTCTTGGTATTCATGGTTTACCCTGAGTGTCATTAGTTTTAAAAATGCTCCAACAGTATCTTAGAATTCAAATACCATAAGAGATCTCTGTATGTGCATTAATAGCTCTAACACGATTGTCAAACAACAAGGAAGTGTGCATGTTCAGCAAAATAAGAGCCAGTAATGGAGAGAGGGGAGACATCATGGCTGCAAAGCAGCAGTCTATAGCTTCAGGGGTAAGGTTGGTTGCCTTTATATATTCCACTTCACAGTGTCTGTGCCTTCTTCCAATAGGATGTATCTAATATCAGAATATTCTTGCTCCAGGAATCTAGAATTTTCTTCCTCTTTATTTAGGCCATGAATGTAGAGATGTGGTTTGAGGTGGGACTTACTGTGTCTGCTGAACTGTAGTATATTTGGGAGTGACAGTTTCTAGGAAGTCAGTTCTGACATGCTTTGTTTGTGGTTTATTGTTCTCAACTGTTTGCAGGAGGCCAAGAGTACTTGATGGGTGCAATTACAAATGACATCTTGAGTTGTGTAAGACTTTAATACCAGAAAACCTTCCTTAAGCATATTTCATAGATTTCATAGATTTCATAGACATCAGGGCTGGAAGGGACCTCGGGAGATCATCGAGTCCAGCCCCCTGTCCAAAGGGCAGGAAGTCAGCTGGGGTCATAGG
>NW_017728911.1:493683-494813 GCF_001723895.1 Crocodylus porosus | reverse complement strand
GCTTTTCCAGGCTAAAGAGTCCCATGTCTCTCAGCCTATCATCATAAGATCTGTTTTCCTGACCTCTGATCATGCGCGTGGCTCTCCTCTGGACTCATATGAATGAGATTGAATCTTCCTGTCACATAGAATGTAACTGCGTGTAACATCTGTGTGTAAGTTAGTTGTGCTGATTGACTTTCCTCTGTACCCACATGAGGTAGAACAAGAGCTAATAGGCTTTAGTTGCAACAGGGGAAATTAAGGTTTGATATTAGGAAAAGCTTTCTAACTTAGGTTTAGCCTGAGAACAGATCTCCTAGAGAGGTTGTGGAATCACTGCCATTGGCCAGGTTGGGTTAGACAAGGATGTTCCTGTTTTGAGCAACAGGCTGGACTACATGACCACCTGAGGTACCTTTCAGCCCTGCTTTCCTATGATGCTACAGTACCAGGCCTCTAAAACAGTGTAGTGCACAGAACCCATAAAACTCACAGTACCCCACAATGGCTCACTAGGCAGCTCTTTACATGGAACTCTTAATGTGATGCCAGAAGAAAGTTTTTACTGTTTTAATTCTTCTTTGTGACTCATGGAAGGCAGCAACTTACTTCAGCAAGAGCTGGGGGGAATATTGCACGGTCCCTTATAACACAGATGTCTGGTCACATATCTATGATAGATGGAGATACACTGGGGCCTATCAGATACATTCTGAAATGTGTGACACTGGAAAAAGTGGGTCAACCAGAGTGGATGCTTTGCAAACAACAGTGCATAAGGACTGCTTCCAAGGCACCTGGCTGGGGTCTTATGACCCCAGCCGCCCCCAGTGCTCCTTCCTGCCCATGGCGGGGGGTTGGACTAGATGATCTGTCTAGGTCCCTTCCGACCCATTGATTCTATGATTCTATGACATTGGCATTTACAGCTAGCAGGTGAAGCAAAACAAGGCATAGTAACTATATCAGAAGCTTTAGGAAAAATACTTTATGGCCAAAGGAAATGCAGAGACCAAGAGGTTTGATATCAACACATCTGATCAAAAGAAACTGAAATGTATAGAACAGTTCTCTAAACGACAAGATCCTGATCTGGAGTGCAAATGTGATATCTGGAAGGCAGCATCAGCAGGTTTGGTCACATTCCT
>NW_017728911.1:492555-493672 GCF_001723895.1 Crocodylus porosus | reverse complement strand
AGGATACTGTTCGGTGATGCTCATAGCTATAAAGATAGCAAGAGACTTTGGAGGAATACTTAGGAAGGTCAAACCAATGGTCAAGAGAACAACATGAAATGGGACCTGTACAAACATACTCTGCTCCATTAAATAATCTAGACCATTGCTGTGGAGTAGAAGAGACCTCCTCAGAGGCAGGTGTGTAAGAAGGTGACACATAGTGGTTATGGATTGTTAAGTAAATAGAAAGAACCCAACAACTTTCTATTGCAGTCCAATTAGCTGATATGAGCTTGGGCTGCAAACTGGCAATAAAATGATTAAAGGATGGGGGATTTATTAAGAGTAAGTAAAAGAGTCAAATATGTATAGTTTACTTGGTTTTGGTCCACATACTGATTTAATCACTGTACAAACACATTTCTACCACTAGAATCACACCCCCATATGGGAGAGTTCTACCATTTGATGTGCACTGATATAGTAATAGCCATAATGCTGTTGTGTGTACACCAGGGCAATGACAGAGGTTTATGTGTATTTCCGGGACAGCAGCAAGAGAGGATAAGAATTAGTTAGGAGGCTGACAAGAGGTACAGTGTAAACCATAGTCATGGGATGAGACTAGGGAAAAGTAAACTGGACTAAATGACCCCTGTGGTCTCTTCCAACCCTATGGGCATTTATAAATATGGTCTGGGAGGCAGGGAGCGGGTACTTTAATTAGTGAGCTGTGCTAATTAAAAATGCCCAATTATCATGTGTATCAGCATCCCCATGCTGGAAAACTGGTGGTGGGGCGTTTTGAACTAAAGCTCATTCAACAAACTTCAGTTCAAAGTGCCACACCACCATTTGTCAGTGTGTGGACACTGATACACATGACGCTGGAAGCTGCTGAAGCACATGAATTTTTGTGCTCCAGCAGACCCGATTAATAAGTCTGCTCTGACGCACTGGATTTATAGCTTCCCTACATGTGTGCAAGTGGCCTATGATTCTGGGAAACTCAGCTGAGTATCAGGAAAATGCTTCTGGAGGACAGCTCTGAGGAACAGGTTACAATCGGACCTAGACAGATCACAGAGGCGGGCAGATGAGAATAGGATGGGATTCAACACCAACAAGTGCAAGG
>NW_017728911.1:488100-492172 GCF_001723895.1 Crocodylus porosus | reverse complement strand
GGGACCTGAACCTGTTCAGCCTCTACAAGAGAGAGCTGAGGGGGGATCTAATGGCTTGTTACAAAGTAGTCAGAGGGGACCAGCAGGCACTGGGGGAGTCCCTGTTCCCCCGAGCACTGCCAGGAGTGACCAGGAATAACGTCACAAGCTGGCAGAGGGTAAATTCAAACTAGACATCAGGAGGCACTACTTCAATGTCAGGGCGGCTAGGATCTGGAGCCAACTTCCAAGCGAAGTGGTGCTGGCTCCTACCCTGGGGGTCTTTAAGACAAGGCTTGACAATCACCTTGCTGGGGTTGTTTGACCCCAGTCCTCTCCTGCCATGGCAGGGGTCGGACTTGATGATCTGCTCAGGTCCCTTCCGACCCTACTAACTACAAAACTATGAAACTATACCATTCTCCTGGGAGGAAGTGGGAAGCCTCTTGTCTATAGTGCTTAAATAAATGCAGAAAAGAGAAAAATCTGCTGGTAGGTGAGTAGGATGGACAAGGAAGCCTGGCTTCTCACAGGTGATAGCCCTTAAGCTGCCATTGCTTGCAAATAAAGAACTTGACTGCAGTGAAGAACCCAGGGCAACTGCATATGTCCCAGGGGCTCAGCTGCAGTGATTTATCTATACAGGGAAGTATTGCCAGGTAGATTGGCATATTCCTACAGGTATCTTTATGTTGGTGTAATCCCACCTCGTGTAGAGCCTCTTATTTGGGGACAAGAGGGACTTTTCTGTGTTTAGCTTGCACCCATCCCCAAGCCCCATCCTCTAAACCAGTGTTTCCCAACCAGTGTGCCACGGCTTCCATGGCTGGGCAGATACATGGAGGGGAGAGGGGGGCTCATGGCATCTGCACACTGTGTTCAGCACCCCAACCCACTCCGCATTTAGCTGGTGTGCTGCAGGATAGGAGAGGCCCAGTAACTGTGTCACCGGAACCAAAAGGTTGGGAAACACTGCTTTAAACTGAAAAACGGTCTCTCACACAGCAGAATATGAGGGTCTACACAGAGGGTGAGGCCTATATAATAAACAGGGTTGATTCAGTTCTTGGGTGATATCTGTATAACTTTCCTGCATGGAGAAGTCATGAGGGTTGGTGAGTACTGAGGAAGTATTGTATAAAGGAGTCACAGCATTATCAGGGCTTTTCAGATTCTCAAACAACTGAGGGCAACACCTTTGTGAAGAAATTTCCTCAGAAAGGAAAAGGGAAGTTAAGCAAAGGGTAAAACACCCAGAGGACTCTGCCCTGCCATGTTGTAGCCAGGAGAATGCCCAAAAGCATAAGGTACCAGAGGGTAAATGACTCAATGAATGAATGTGAATGCACCAGAGTAGATTTAGATGACTTATGCAGACCTACAGGCACACCTAAATAACAGAACTGTGTACGTGCCTTACTGCTCACTGGCTGAGCAGTGTATTCTTGGGGTGAGACTGTATCTGAGCTCTCTCTCAAGTTACCTCTGGCTTCCTTTTATGGCATCTGTACCTTGACATAGCAGTAAATGTGGGTGTGCCAATGACCATGAGAAAGACTTTTAACTCATGGTAGGACTACCAAGATCAATGTTTTAAGACAAAAGCAGTCCTTTGTTCTTCCAGGCTGGTTATAGAATAACAAGCCAACAACTTATCCTGGTCTACATGACTGCATAAGGTCCCTTTAAGTCCCACTTCTTATCATCCTCATGAATATGGCAAATTAGAGGAACATAGGAAGAAAGACATTCCAGGAAGACAACAGAGCAAAGTCATGGAGCACAGGAACATGGGAGTGGAGAGAAGCTGGGGGCTTCCAGGCCATTGAGTCTGGGTTAGTTAGGCATTTGACTGGGATGGTTTAGTCAGGGATAATCCTGCCTTGAGAAGGGGCCTGGCTTAGATCAGTGGTTCTCAACCTTTGATACCTTATGTACCCCCTGCTGATTGATGTGGCAAAAGCAAAACCAGAAGTCACACCGTGGCATTTCTGGTTTCACCACCATGACCCAAGGCCCACTTTTTCCACTGCAGCCTGGGGAAAAGCACCTTGGGTGGGGCCTCCAACCCTATTCCCCGACACACTGACGCTGGGGAGTGAAAGCCCCAGCACTTTGGACACGGCAGGAGAGGCAGCAGCCAGAGTTTCCGGCCTGAGCAGGCAAAGACCAAAACACAGCACCCCTATCCCCCCTGCCCATGTCTCACATACCCCCAGGGGTATGTGTACCATGGCTTGAGAAACACTGGATTAGATGACCTTGTGAAGTCCCTTGCAGCCTTACTTTCCTTTGATTTTATAATCCTAAATCACCACTTCAAACCCTCTGATGCAAGCACAAAGCACAACACTTGAAACACCAAGAATTCTAATCTTATAAAAGCCTTAGTTTGTCTGTCTGTCTGTCTGTCCGTCCGTAACGCTTTATTTGCACTCTGATTGGCTGTCTCGGGGGATGGTGGGGTCCAGAGCCCTGCCATAACAGAGGCCTCACCCTTGTGATCTGCTCCTTGGAGCCAGGGGCCAGAGCACCCCCACAAGAGCCGGCAGGGAGAGGAGGTGGGGGGAGGGCAGGGGGTGTTACTGATAGCTGTGGCCACCACCCCACAGCTGCCACCCTATGCCCACAGCCGTTGTGCCAGGCCTACGCCTGCAGCCACCGCTGAGTCCACACCTGCCACCGGGCTTGCATCCACCAATGCTGCTGGGCCTGCAGCCACTGCCCACCTCGGGCCCGTGGCCACGGCTGGGCCCACAGGTGTGGGACGGCCGTGGCATGGGTGCAGCAGCAGCCACCAGGGGAAGCAGTGGGGCTGGACCCAAAGCTGCAGGGGGGACAGAATCAGGCCTGAAGGGGGCAGGGCTGGACTAGTGTGGGGGGGAGGGAACGGGGGTGCAGGGCTGAATGCTAGGCTCCATTCCTGCTACCCGCTTCCCACCCACCCCCACCATTTTTGATGGGCAATTTGCTAGTGCTTTATAACATTACATAGGTAAAAGCAAGGGAGATTAGGGCACTGCCAATCCCCCTGGTATTACTATGGTTAATATGTATGCTCAGGATATCCTGGGAAAAGTACCAGGTTCCATGCTGAAAAGACAAAATCCCCCATAATCCTTGCTAATCTGATCTATGGGAAACATTCCTTCCTAGATCCAAATTTGGTGATTGGTATGACTGAGTGCAAAAGCAAGACTCTAGCTGGCAACCACTGTCTGGGTCTCAGTCTGGGTGGAAATGACAATACTGGCTAAAGCTGTCAGCAGTCCAGAACTCTGAAAAGTTTTTTCCTTACAGTAAAACAAACTAAAAATTATGTTTCTGGAACATTAAATCAAGAAGTTTGTGAGTGATAAAATAATTGTCAAATATAATCTCAAAAACCTTGAAGTAAGCAAATGTAGATGGATAGAAACTGCTAAACAGTGATTTAGAAATATGAAAGCAAAGCCACAGGGTTGTCAGGGATGCAAGGTAGTTACCACACTCCAGAGTGTAGCATTTATCACAAGTCTGAAAGCAGAAATCTTGCTCTGGAGCCCATTAATAGATAATTGCTCTGAGCTACGTTTCAAACCAGCTGTATGAAAATCACAATGAATGCAATAGTATGTGCCAAAGGATGGTGACACTGATGCAATCAAGAATCAGTCCTATAATGGAACTGACTGTGCTGTCACCCTGGCAATGGGGGACTTCAGTGCTAATGTTGGGAAGAATGGTGATGGACTGGAGCAGTCAGTAGGCAAGTATGTGCCAAAACCAAACCTTTGGAAGACTAGTAGGATTGTGAACCTGGTATCAGGGCTCATGACTATTGGGACACTACTGTCACAAAAACAAGACCAGGGCAATTTAAATGGTTCTCAATGTGGCGAAATGCCGGGCTAGCGGCTCCGGCACCGCTTAGGGGAGCCATGGGCTTTGCGGAGTTGTGCGAGCGCGCGGCTTGTGGGGCGGAATTGAGGTAGCTTTTAGCTGCCCTCGAGGTTCGCCGAGTTGGCACAAGTAGACGACTTAGAGTAAGTAGCTAGTGTCTCTTAATCTATAGGGTGTCCGTTGGTTCACGAGGTTCCAGAGCCAGCCCTTG
>NW_017728911.1:469342-485995 GCF_001723895.1 Crocodylus porosus | reverse complement strand
GAACCTGGACCACTGGGCAACCCAAAGGTTTCCTGGTCTTGAGGCCAGGAGGACAAACAAGAGGGAACCTGCCCATGTGGACCTGAAAAGAGGGTGTTTCTCTAGGAGGAGATGGTCCTGAGTTTTGTTCCCTGTTGCCAGGGCTATATCTGTTTCCCAACCAATGATGGTCTAATGTAAAATGCATAAACACCCCAGCTATTCTATAGCCTGGTGGTTAGGGCACTGTCCTGGCAAGTGGAGAGGTGTGTTTGAGTCCTCTCAGGCTGAGGAGGACCTAAAATGAAGATCATCCAATTCCTGGGGGAGTACTCTAACCATGAGGCTTTGGTACAAAATGGTAGGCAGCTGCATCCACACCATCTGGCTGTGTTCATGAGTGAACAAGGGGTACAATGTCATTTGGGCACTAGTTATGCTTTCATGCACCGCTAGCAAATCAAGAAGATAGATGAAGTTCAGGTGCTTCCCAGCACCATCCTAGCTTCAATGGAGTTTTGATAGGATTTAGATACTTGATCTGGATCATTTCTGAGTGTGCACACAAGCCTCAGATGAAATGCCTAAGTATCCTGTTAGGCCAAACTGGAGGTGCCCAATGCTTCTTGGTCTCTAAGTGGTTTTGTGTTTGCTGGAGTAGGTCAATCAGGATTGTTTTCTGTGATGTTGTTGTCTAATTTCCACCTCAGTCCTGTTTATACACTTATGAGAATTTTTGGATCTGGCCCAGAGTAATTCCAGAGTAATTGGGATTCCATGGAATCCCAGGAATATGGTAGTCACCAGGAAAGTGACTACCATATTATAGAAAAGAATTTAGATAAAATCTTCAGCATGCTTAAGTATGCAGAGGTGCTGATGTTAGAAATACACCATAATTTAGGTGTGGGGAGACTGAAGCTCAAACTCCAGACAGACAAAACTCATAAAAAACATAAAGAAAATGGACAGAAAAAGGCTAGCAATCAAGATGTCACATCATCAATTGAATAGCATTGTAAGGTATGTATTTTAGGTGCTACACGGGTTTAAACCAACAGAGCAAGTAAATATTGATATGTGTGGCAATGTCTATCTGGTTTCCAGACAGGCATTCCTAAAGTATAGATAAGTCAGTATATCTATATCTATATCTATATCTATATCTATATCTATATATGAGTCAAGCAACATGCCAATGGTAAAATTAACTCCTTAAAACATCTTTTAGAATTAAACGGAGCAGGAAGAAACAGAAACAAAAAACAAACTTGAAGAACAATTTCTCGAACAAAATTTCTCAAGTTCCCAAACAGAACAAAACAGAATGATAAAACGCAACATGAAAAGAGTTGAGAGAAAATGCATAGGTGAATAGGTGATGCTGGTTTAAGGGTTTTATTAGCTCATAAAAGATGAGTTTATGCAAACTAGAGGGCCTTTCAAATATGAACTGTGAAAGACTTTAAGAACTGAAAAGGAAATGAGAGCATTGGCTGCATTTCAACAGGTACTAAACACACCAATACTATCAAACTATTGACTTTGACCAAGAAATTAAACATTTCAGAGAAAGTCGCTATTGAAGATCCGAATGCTGACAATTAAAAAGTTAAAATAAGGAACAGCTGCTTCATTTTATTTTTTGTGCTTCCAGTATGAAAATGATATCTGTTTCTAAAATGCACAATATAGTTTATTTTTCCAAAATGGTTGCCAGTATCAAAAATATACAGGTCTAAACATGATAGCAAGGGAGGCCCAGAAAGAATGTAAAGGGACAGGATAAAGGCAAAAGTTTGGGTAGAAGCCTTCCAAAAACCTTGTGTCATGAGAAAGATTGAGCTACAACTACACGGTAGCTGTGACAGACAGGAGCAATGGGGGGATACCAAAGTCCATGGGGAGCTATTTGCTGGAGTCATCATTTATTCTGGTTGTGCAGGCTCTACCTTGATGTAAAGCTTTGATGATGATAAGTTTTCCTGGCCTAATATAATGCTTCAGGCTGTTGCTGAGTACATCACAAGGGAGACTGTCAAATGCTTGTTTGCAATCTATTACATTTGTGATTTGGGACCATTAGAAGTAAGCTCCTTTGGGAAATATGCTGTAGGGAGCTGAGGTGCTGTGCTGAAGGGGTGCCAAGAGAGAGGCTAGGCTGGAACACTATCACCTCTATAGTTTTATATATAGATGGGCCATTTGGGATATCTGCAGCAATGATGATTTGTTCTAGCATTTCTTCAGGCAGCTGCCCTGAATGTACAGGGCAGGGGTGTCAAACATAAGGCTTGTGGGCTAGGTCCAGCCCTCAGAGCCTCTCCATCTGGTCTGCTGGGCTACCATTGGGTCAGGGAATTTGGGACATGGCCAGTGGTGGGTGTGCCCTATTGCAGAATCTGGGGCCCTGGGGCCTTGGTAGACATGGCCCTGGGTGGCCAAGGGGGGAGCAAGGCCCACAGTCATTTGCCCCATTGCCATTGTGTGGCTGCAGCTGCTGTTACTGCCACAGGGGCTACCGCCGCCACAGCTACCACCAGCACCATGAGGGTCACCGTCACTACAGCTGTCCTTTGCCTTGTGTTAGATCCAGCCTCATGGTCTGATTTGGCCTGGGGCACAGGGGGAGTGTGACAGTCCTGGTCTAGGGTTCTTTTAAAGGTTTGGTAATTCTATCTCTCTATAAAGTGGTTCCTTCAGTCCATCTGACCCAGACAGCCAGACAATGCTGCCTCTCCACTGGAAGCAGGCAGCAACATAAAAATTGTCAGTGATCAGTTTTGACAGTGATTTTTCTGCCCCCACTGTAGTCTCCCTTTGAGCTACTTCTGTTCCCTACTTCTTGACCCTGACTTTGTTGTTGAGTGTGTCTTGCCTGTCACCTGCTTTTCTGTCTTCTCCCATTCCTTGGCTGCAAGCTGGATTCCAGGGTTTTTTCCCAAATCCCCCTACTGCATGAAGCACTGCAGAGAGTATTCACTGGAGTTTTATTAGCTCCCATTATTGTGCAGAACAAGATGCTGCTGCAGAGGGGTCCCAGAAGGTTAAGGGGAGCAGGAAACAGTGTCAAGTGTTTGGTGGATTGGAATGGCAAGCATCAAAATGCTATGGTGTGTTGGAAAAACCTCAGTTCTCATGTCAATAGAGCTGCAGAGTCCACAGAACTTGGCTGAGCTAGCTGGGATGTGGCACACCTCTCAGAGCTATTGATTCATGCTCTCTGCAGACTCTGGCAGATACTAGATATGATGCTACCCACAACATTCAGGGTCATCCTTTCAAGGTACATAATTATTCTGCAAGCATAATCAGAAGGTTCAAGTCAAGCTGGGATTCTGGAGCAGGATCTCACAGCACAAGGAAAATGAACTATGTAGGACCGCAGGAGGTACAGGGCTCTATTCTCAATGATTCCTTTCCTGATTCCCACTGCTGCCTGAGGGGGAGTGAGAGTTATTAGCTTCTAACCTCTCCATAGCATCTTCCCAGCCCATATTTATAGAGTTCTCACATTTTGCCATGGACACCTTTCCTGCAGGCTACACATACCAAAGTCTCTGAGTCCTCACTTCTGGGACTTATTTTCCCAGACTTTTTCTGTGCATACAGGAGCATGAAATGAAATTCATTGGTCTGGATAGCCCCAAGTCCAGCTGCCATAAACATGTCACTAGACAATGTATGTAGTGTTGCTTCTAGGAAGCTGACCCTTGATCCTTAAAACATACATTGTGCAATTTTGACAATATTTTATTCCTAGGAACAGCAAAACGTCATTAACCCTACCAAGAAAAGCACAAAATTGGCAGCACTACTAATTTGCACTGAGGACAATGATGATTTATTCAAGTCTGTTGTTAGATCTTTTTTTTTACAGCGGCATCAGTTACTTCAAAGGTGTGTATTTGCTGCTAAGTTTGGCTTACTGATAAGCTATTTCCTTGGGAGAATCATGACTGTAGGTATTTGCTTTGGGTGATTATGATGAACTATGTTCTGTTTACCTTTGTGATACATTTTTAAGAGTGAAATGTAAAGCACAGAAGTATTTATGTCTGTGCTCATGGAGATTTTGTAGAAGAATAAACAGAGTAGGGGGAAAAGCCACTGAAAATATCTTCCACTGAATCCCAGCACCACTGGGTTCAAGATCAGGGCACCCCCATCACAAAGGTGGCACAACATACAGCAGTCCAGCTTGCATTCCCAGCTGCTAGCATACAACTTGAAACCATGAAGGGCAGGTTCCCTTCCCCCATGAAGTTAAATATGAAACAAGGGGCCCCAGATTTCTGGAGAAAGTTGAGTCCAAGGGCAGGGTGAGGTAGTGGTTGTGAATTGGTTACATACTGATAGCCTGATCCTAAAAGGAAGTCAGGCCTTTTGGTACTGGGCCACCCCACACCTAACTTTTAGGCACATGGCTCCAGGAAGGGAATTCACAACCATAAATTAAATCCCTAAATTTCCTGCATTATAAATGGGGAGAGAGAGGCACTGGGTGTTGGCATTAGTCACCTTGTGGAGGTGGAGGATATCTAAGCCAGGCAATAGGAAATCCCAGAGAGGGTGGCATGCTGAAATCTTGCCCTCCCCCCAACATTTTGACACTAACTCAGGCCTGCAAGTAGGTTCTCCATTCCCAGCTTGAAACCCCACCTAGATTTAAGTGCCTATATTGTTATTTTGTATATAGGTGGGTGCCTTGCTTTTTTCTTTTAAGATGAGTGTGGTGCCGCCACTGTCCACCTTCTATACCATAGGTTAGTGGATAGATGTTGAAGACCTGGGTCCTAGGCCCTCATCACTCTGAGGGACTTCAAACCCACACCTCCCAGGAGACTGCCCTAACCACCAGGCTACACTGTGCTGAGGATATTTTCTACCACTCTGGAAGTGGGGCCACTTTGACGAAAGAATGTAGGATTCCTCAGGCCAAAAATGTAAGGGAGAGGTAGCCTGATTTGATAGCCTGACATGGGCACTCTGCTAGGAGAGAGGGATCCTGGATTCCAACCTCTGCTCCCAACAGCCTTTGTGCCTTTTATCCAATGACTATTAAATGGGCAACACCCACACACACTTGGGGTTGTTTGTGGTAAAGTGTGTTTTTGTTTCATGTTGCTGTGCATCTTGTTTCTGCTATATATTGTGCCTTTTCTGGGACTGGAAGAAGATCACATCCCCTCCTCCTCATTGAGTCCAGACCATTGTTTTAAGATTCTCTCCAAGGGACCTGTCTGTGGGACGAGTGGCGACTTTGGCCACTTCACCTGGAGTACTGACCATGGTTGAATTAATTGGTCTGTATTTGCAGTGTTCAAATGATGCTGCTTTTGACTGGGACCAGGTGATGTCAGAAAAGCGATTTAAGGTTCGGACCACCTGGGCTGGCACTCTTTTTTTTCTTTCCTGGCACTCTTTTTTTTCTTTCCTCTGGCTGCTGAAACCTGAAAGCTGAAACCTGGCAGGGGAAATACTGTGACCACTAAGGCAGTTTTCCCAGGGAAAGGGGATAACTGCAGTTCTGGCACAGGGTAGTACCTAGGTGGAGGTAATGTATAGTTAACCTCCCACTTTCATTTCCAGTGGGAAGATCTTGGCTTTACACGCACTTTATGGAAATGAGAGACTCCTAGTTTCCTCCTGCAGCCATATGGCTGAGGGCAAGTGAAACTTGGGGGCATCTGAACCCTAAGCCTCCAGGCTTGGGCCTTCACATAGGATGCCTGCCAAAGGATTTGGAAACATCTGAAGCTCCAGGCGGAGGTGGAGGATGTTTGCTGGTAGTAGGGCCACATTTGGTTCTTGAACGACTCATGGATTTGGAATTGATTTGGCTGATTTGACTTGGAACATGAAAAATTTTCCTTAAAAAAACAAAAAAAATGCTGAACAGGGAGCCAAAATATCTTTTCCTCATGGTGGGGGTCTCCCCTCTCTTCATTGGAGAAGCAAACTGAAGCTATGTGAAGGGAAAGCCTCAGATACAGGGAGAGAAAGTCTGTCTCAGAGCTGGAGACCTCTGGTTTTTCCCTCTTCTGTCCCCTTTTGTTTTTCTACATTTTGAGTGGGATGATTGGGTTGGGGTGTGGGGGGGCAGTGCTTTTGTTGTTTCATAGCTGTTAGGTCTCAGCATAACAGCAGAGCTGAGTTTAAATGTTCAGGCCACAGCCAACTAGACCTGGCACTCTTTTGTTGTGTGTTCAGGCCCCAGTGCAGGACAGGCCTGAGTCCCGCTTTTATGGTTTTACAGATGTTGTGTCTCAGCATAGCCGTATTGCTGAGCCCTGCTGTACGTTTAGGGCATGTCTGGGCCTGGCTTGGGGCCTGGCATGATTTGGGTCTGGCACATGTTGTTGCTTTTGTAGCAATGTGTCCTGACCAAGCAGCATGGTTGGCGCTGGTTGTAGTTCAGGCTCTTTTGCTGCTTGACTGGTTTTTCTTTGAGTTCTCTTGTAGTTCCCTGCCCCAGCAGAGCTGGGAGTAAGACTAGAAACTTTGGGTTGTGATATGCTGATGAAAATTGCAGTGAAATCCTCAAAGTCACCACGTAGATCAGTGCTAGAGCTTTGCAGGGAGCAACAAGGGGCCCTTTACAATGCAGAAGGACCTATGCTATCTAGTAGCTCCCTGCAGCTCAATGGACCTGTGGAGCAGCTCATAGGACACTGGTGTGGGCCCCGTCTCCAGCTCATTGCTGCAGGGCAGGTATAGGGGTGCAGGCCACACAACTACCCACTGGGAAGCCCCTGACTGCCTGGGTATGAGTGAACCCTCCCCAAGAGGGTGCCGCCTATAGACCTTGTGTTGTAGTTTATAGTGTTTTAAAATTATAGTTAGTGTTTACTGTTGATTTTTCTTTATTCTTTGTAATAAATTTGGATGTTGTGTTTCCACTGCTTGCGAGGAAAGGGTTGTTGGTTTTATTGGGAAACCTAGTGATTCATTTAGTGTTTCCCAGGTAGTCTGGGTAGGGGCTCAAGCCCAGGTGAAATATATTTAGTACTCCAGAACTGAACCCAGCCCTTGTTGCTGCTGACAGGTGCTTAGCAGAAGGGTTACAAAAGAAAAATGCATGATCAAGAACCAGAAACCAGGGCTCCACTTTTCCATGTGGAGTGTCTTCACCACTGAGATGCTGAGTTAGGTCCACCTCTTTGTTCTCTTTCTCGCTGACCCCATGAATCATGTGTTCCTGCACAGCATCACTGCTTTAACAGGAGTGCTGAAGGGGACATACGGCCCAGCCAAGCCTCTAGCCTGGTGATCAGGGCACTCTTCTGGGAAATGAGAGATGTGGGTTAAATCCCATTAGGCTGAGGAGGGCCTAGAACTGAGGTCTCCTACTTCCTAGAGGAGTACTCTGATCACAGCTGTTAAGCAAAAGCTGTCATTCAGGAATAAAAGTGGTCCTGCTTGCTGAACTCAGGACTGTCAGGGCATGCTCAGAGCATACCAGTCAGTCTGCCCTCCCCCACCCCCGCCAGGGACTCTAGTGAAGTCACACCACTTTTCTAAATTCCAGATAGCTTTAGGCATGGTAAAGACACCAAAATATTCAGCTCAGTTAACTATAGGCAGTTCTGGGCATGTGCAGTGTAGCTGAACTTTAGCATACTTAGTACGTTTTTGCAGGAAAGCTAAGATGCCTACAGCCTCTTCAGGTGGTATGTCCATAACTGTCTTTTGATGCCCACCTTCAAATGCCCTGAATGATATCAGCTAGCCCTTCCCATCTGCATTGCCTTACTGCTGTGCCCATGTGAACCCCAGAGAGAGAGAGAAGATATGGAACTATTGATTTCTAGGTCTCGATTGAACAGGAACAGGAAACTCAAGCTGGACATTTCTAGGAATCACACTTACTAATTGTTTCTCCTTACTCTAATTATAGGTGGTAGAGATGGGAAGTGAATGGCAGGAGTGCTGATAGATTTCCTGTCTTCCTTGCTTAGCTCAGGTGAGCACTGCAGCTTACCAGTCCAGGTGTCTCTCCTGTGTGTGACCCAGCTCCTGCTGAACCCCCAGGGAGCTTCCATGGAATCCAGTGTAGCAGGATCAACTCCCCGTGTCTGAGTGGTGATGTATAGGTGAATCACTATACCTGGAGATCACTTAATCCATGGAATAAGCTTTAAAGCATGTAGTAGCTGCAAGTTCCACTCACCTTTAGCCAAGACATCTGCCTTCTGCTAACACTTCCCCCCTTCTCCCAACTCCCTTCAACAGGAGGCACTTTGGCATTCCCAACCTATTTTTAGCAGTCTCAAGCAACTGGAGACGTCATTTTTCTTCTCTCTCACATGACAAATATCCTGCCATTTATACCTGTCTGAAGCCCAGAATATCCAAACTCAACCCTGGGACAGTGCCCTTTTTTCTGAACATACACTTGGCTTAGGTCTCATGGTCACACTGGCCTGGAAGTGGAGGCCTTGATCACACAGGGACCAGGCAACTGTCAACTTAATGGGACCCAAACCTCAGTTTTGGCTCTGAGATACCCTAAGTGCAACTACACGAGACATTTACTGTGCAAATGACTAATCAACCATGCAGTAAATGTCTCAGTGCCTACAGATGGCCCTATTAGGGTGCACAAAACTACTAAACTCTGCAGCTGGGTAATACTTGTAAATACAAATGCGGAGTTTTTTCATGCGCAGCAGCACACATGTAAACACTGAGCCAGCTCACTGGGGCACGAGGGTGCTTCAGTGCCAGGGCTGCCTGCTGGCTACTTCCTCACTGAAGCAGCCTTGTGCCCCAGCCAGCCCCTCTGCAGCACATAAACCCAGTTGGAGCAACCCCGGACTGGCAGACTGGCCCCTGGACTCCCTGCTAGCTGGGGCTGCTATGACTGGGCTCAATGTGCTGCGGTCCAGGAGCATGTATAAACCTCATGCCCAAGAACTCCCTGGAGGCAATAAACTGTCGAGCAATAAGCTCTGCAGTTTATTCCTGCCCACTAATGGTATGTATAGATGCACCTCCCGAATGGACTTCAGAGTCGTGATAATTTTAGGGCTAGAAAAGCTATTTTAGGTCACTTTTTGAAAGTGTTCTACATTTAATCGTTTTATAAACTCCCCTTCAGCACCCTAACCCATGAACTAGGGCAAAAGTAACAATAACATATTTGAAAACTTCCTAAACTGGTCTTTAACAGGATGTGAAGGAATTGGATCTTTGAGTTAAGATGGTGTTCTTTTCCTCTTCAGCCCTTCTGACTCTATTTTGAGCCCAAGGTTTCTGCCTTGCTGAGCTTCCTTGTATGATAAGTGAGCATCATTCCTGGCTCATGCTCTAGTGCTTAATTACTTGATTCTATATTTAAGACAGTGACTAGCCTTTTATGGAACCCTTTTATATTGCTGATGCTGAATGCATTGATGAAATGTGCAGGTGTGGATTAGATGTTATAGTAAAATGAAAACAAAACAAGAACATTTCCTCTAGCTTATCTATTACTACAAAGCAGGCACTCCTTTTTCAGGAGATGTCCTCCAGGGAATGACCACAGCTCTTGGGGATGAGAAATGTCATTTCATTTTGTCCCACCCATTAACAGGCAGAGGAATATTGTTTTCTAATATGGAAGTGATTCAATTCTGAATTCAGTCTGTGGTCTCTAGAGAGGTTGTGTCATTTGGGTACAGACTGTGAGGTACTCTGATACTGCAGCGTTAGGGGTGAGGGTAAATGACATAGATCATTTGCATATTGTTTTCCAAGAGCAGCTCTTCATTTGACCTGAATATTGTTATTTCACTTAGCAATGACAATATTGCCCCTGGCAAACACTGAAAAATCATTAATCAGCCCACAAACAGATTTATGTTGTGTGCTTGAAATGCTGAGATCACAATAAAATTAGTTTCCTTTTATTACCTCCAAGCCTTTCAAGAAGCCATCAGAAGCATGGCAGACACCCCAGTACACCACTGGATATAATTCAGAAGACACCCATAACCTCTTGGACATTTTACCTACCTCCATACTTGGCAGGCTTATTGTGCTGATAAATAGGGGATTTCTAGAGCCCGTGAAAACCCTCTGGCATACTTTGGTACTCACTCCAGCCATATTAACACATACTGACAGAAAACACCAGAACCATTCCTGGGGATTGATTATTTTTACCATACAGCACTGTATTATATTATGGGAAATCCCATAATAGCTGCTGTCCAGGAGAGGTCAGAACAAGAAACCTCTGCATCCAAACTGGAAAGAATCAGACTACTCTGGGGGTTAGGTATTGATCATCATCCAGCTTCCAGATCCAGACGATAACTGATAAGGCCTTCTTCTAAGTATATCTGTTTAAACTGGAATAAGATGTCTCATTATGTATACAATAAGATCTGGGCTCTTTTTATTTGCTTTCTGATTTCTGTGCCTTTAAGGCATGCTCACATCATGTTTTCAAACATTTCCCACAACTATGAGGGCTAGAAACTTACTTAGAAAAACTAAAGATAAATTTCTCCTGCAGTTGGCCACCAGATTCCAGCATCTGGGCTTCCAAAAGCACCAGATTATATAGGACATACATAATGGTTGGAGTTGACCCACCATTGTACCAAAATCTTTCCTACTTTTAGCAGGTCACTAATTCTGTTGTTGCATCCAGCATTTGGAGATGTCCATATGTTTCAAGTATCCCTGGATCTTCTGCTAGAATTGCCATACCTATTTTATTGTCTTATAAAATACCTTCAAATACAAAGCACACATACATACTGTATGTACTGTAATTGCAAACCCATACACTATACAAAAAAGCAAACCTGCTAAGTGAACTAATTCATGCTCCCCACCTTGTCATCAGGCAAGATCTATCACTTGTGCTGGTATTTTGATACTAGGTTGTGTTATGGTATCATCCTGTCTGTGTATATTTTGGTAATGTTTTTTCTACAGTGAAAATGTTGATCGGTTCCTATAGGAAGTTGTGCAATTCACCTCTGTTTCTCTGCAGCCAGTCTGTTCACATAAGGGCTACAGTAGTCTGGATATCATTGCTGATGCCACCAGCAATGAAATTCAAGTCTATATGGAGGCTAGCACCAAAGCCCTTTTATTTAAAAAAGGGTTCAGAGGTCTTGCATTGACTCTCTGCACAGGGATGCATTTCACTCCGCAAGTGATCATCAACAGGTATCAATCATCATGCCAGTACTGACAGTGATTTACCCAATTGTTGCGCTGGCCCTAAGCAGCAGATCCTAGACCTAGACTGCATATTAGATGCCTAAATGGACTTAGGCCTGCCATGTAGTTCTACTCCACCACCACACTGCTTGAATCAGTTAATACAAAGGATGTGGAAGGAGGAAGTCTTCCTTTCTTTTGCTGGCTGTGACTTGGTTTTAAGGCTAAGATAGCAGCATGTTACAAAAATGAATTGAAAAATGCAAATACAAAAATGCAGATGGATTTTCAGGGACTCAAACAGGGTAGAACAAAACTGTACTTAGGTGCTGAAGTACACTTAGGTGCCTTATAGGTATAGGATCTGACTCTAAGTCTCTTGTTTATCTGCCTTTACAACTGATCTCTGTTCCCACTACAGCAGCCATGATAGTTTTGTTTGGAAAGGCAGTAATTCCCTTGCACTCAGCACCATGGAGCTTTAAATACTGAGGCAATAACATTTTCTGAATTTTGAGGACCAGCTGACTCTCTTCCTCCTTCCTTATAATCACAATTTTGTTTCTTCAGCTTTACAAGTACCATATTCTAGTAACAACACTGAAATTAAGGTTGAAAGAGTCATAGGTTGTTTTCTTTTAGCCTACAAGTTTCACAAATGAACCCAGATAGAGATTAACTTTTTCATGTATGAGGAAATCTTTTGGTTAGTTTGAGCAGTATTACATTCTTTTAGTATGGGCAACCAGTATTTTGAACTTGATAAGAACTTTTCAATCAACATACACTCGATTAACTTCACATATTAGACAGGAGTGTAAGAGTTGTCTGTGCTCTGTACCCAGTCTCCAACAACTGTGGCATTACTTGCTTAAGAAGAAGATATAAAAAACCTGGCCATGTTGGAATAACCTGTCAGGGAACATTTCTTTTTATTCTCACTAATTAGTGGTTCGCCTGTGCCAAAAAAAGAAAGGTTTGGGCTGCTTTGGAAATTCAGGCTGTGGTATTTTTAATATGGGAGGGTATTTACTTTGCCTTATTTCAAATGTTTACTTACACCTTGAACTGGAACTATGACAAACTGAAAAGTTAATGCAAAATAAACTACTAGCTCCGAGCTTGTATGCAGACAGGGCTTTCACACCACTGGACAAATTCTGCTCTCTGTCTTGTCTGATATACCATGGGGATTGAGAGCAGAATTTAGCACTGAATACTTTTGGTTAAGCAGAGATCTGCATTACCCAGATAGCAACCTGCAGGCAGAATACAGTAAGGCCCTCCTGAAAAAAAACAACAACCTGTGACTGTTCAATTAAAGGCTCTAGCATAATGCATGATCACAAGGTGGCTGAATTATAGGGTGAATGGTCAACTTCAGCTGTGACATTTATTAACTTTTATGTGCCTGTCTTTGCATTCTTAACACCATTCTTTTAATGTTGTTTTTAATGTCTAATTTCCTAGATACTTTTTAAAGAAAAACAAATGTGAGCATTTTTTCTTCTTCACAAGCAGAAGGGACTTTAAACCCTGGACTTTAAACACTGTAACATAGACATTGGTTACTTTGGCCCAGTGGTTCTTAACCTTTTTAGGCTCAAAGCACCCCTTGATAGACTCAACACACCCCTCAGAAAATGCCAGCTCCTAGTTTTCACTTGATTTTCTACTACAGAAAACTAAGAGAGCAATTCTTCTGATACAAAGAACTCAGAAAGACCACAGCAAATCACAGTGGTTTTACCACTATGGATTCCTATCTGAAATTTCTGAGTTTATCTTCTAAATCATGTTTGCACACCTAATGGTGCTAACATTGTGTGGCACTTCACGACACCCTTGAAAAGATCTCAAGGCATCCCAGGGTACCATGGCATCATGGTTGAGAATCACTGCTTGAGACAAAAAAAAAGTAGGCTATCTGCTGTGGACCAGCTACTCAAGGAGGGTGCGAGCTACACGTTCTTCTAAAAGGGATACTGGCCCAGGACAGATGTGTTCAGGGTGTCAGCTTCACCATCAAGAATTAGCTCATCAATCAACTTATAGAGCTCTCTGTGGCCATTAATGAATGTCTTATGACCTTCAGTCTTCATCTCAGCAACAACCAGTATGCCATCATCATCAGTGTGTATACCCCAACGTTTGATGCTGCTGATCATGTCAAAGAACAGTTGTGCTTCAGCCTTGGCCATATACTGATACTCACAAGGAGGACAAAATCATTCTCCTTGGTGACTTCAATACTAGACTCAAATGTGACTTGGAACTGTGAAGTGACACCATCAGGCAGGAAGTAGGGAAAGCTGACTCAAATGGCATCCTTCTCCTGAGCAAACATGCAGAGTGTGGTCTTGTCATCACAAACACCATCTTCAGACAGAGTGAGAAATACAAGACCACATAGAGACACACTTACTCTAAGCCAGAGATGGGGAATGTCTGGCCCATGGGCCAGATCCAGTCAGCCAGGGACCCCATTTCCCAGCCACTCCTGCCTGCATGGCTTGTGCCGGTCTCCATGGAGATCCCAGTCTCAGCCACACCAGCAGCTCAGGGGGCTGCTCCAGAGCTGCTAGAAATGTGGAAAATGGGTAGCTTTCTCTGGAGCCGGGGCAGAGCTGCAATCTGTAGCCTGCATGCTCCGAGCAGGGGCACACATGCAGGGGACCATGGCTCTGCCCCAGCTCCTTGCAGCAGTGACAGCCTATCTGGAGCTGGGGCAGAGCCATGATCCCCTGCATGTGTGCCCCTGCCTGGAGTATGCAGGCTACAGATTGCGGCTCCAGAGCAAGCTGCCCCTGTCCCACTTTCCTGGCAGCTCCAGAGCAGCCCTCTGTGCTGCTCTGCCATGTGTGCTGCCGGTGCGGCTGAGGTCTGGCACAAGCCATGTGGGCAGGGATGCCTGGGAAATGGAGTCCCCAACCAACCAGCATCCCAGAGGTTCCCCACCCTGCTCTAAGCAGTTGCACCACCTTGAGTATGTTATTGGTAGATCCCAGGATTGAAAGGAAGTCTGTATTGTGCAAGCTATGCAAGGAACTTATCACTGCTGGATAGATCATTGTCTTGTTGGAACCATGGTGAACATCTGGATTGCTCCAAAACACCAAAAACACCTAAAGCAATGTGAAGGTCAACATCAAATCCTTCAAAACCCAAAGGTCTGCAAGGATCTCCAATAGTGTTTCCATGAAAAGTTCTCTGCCCTGTCCAAAATGGAAAGCAATTCTGATGAAGTTTGGAAGGGGTTTAAAAGCGCTGTCCATATTGCATGTGCTGAATCCATTGGCTATATCACTTGTCCACACCAAGATTGGTTCAATGAGAACAAAACTGAGGAAGAGAAGGACTCAGCCTGCTTGGCAAGATGACACCTCATCTCAGCAGAAGAAGGAAACATATCAGCTCTTCAAAGCCAAGCTCTAAGGAGCATCTGGGAAATCAAAAATCAGTGGTGGCAAGATAAAGCCAAAGAGATCCAGCTCCATGAAAGCCATCTACAGCCATCTACAGATGGCTGGATTTGAAATCATGGGGTGAAGTTTTAAGGAGAGCACTAACAAGACCAAAGGCCAGATCCTTCAGCCTTTACACATGTAATTCATCCTTATTCATACAAGCAGTCTCAAAATAATTACTTACAGGGAGGGGAGGACTCTGGTCATAGGATCTTTTTGCTGGAGTCCTTCAGGACTAGAAACATTCCCAAAAGCTTGATGGCCTGTAAGATTTGCTATGCTCACTTTTTGAAATAAAGGAAATACCTTGTTCTGGAATTCAAATCATGCAAACTTTTTCTGCTGCAGAGAATACCAAACTACTGTACAGATAATCTGCATTGTTACATCACTGAAGTAATGACATCGCTAGAGATCAAAGGGCATTTCAGATTCAACCCTCAATTTTTAGATTGCTTATAATTTTCTACAGCAATTCTGTTGTTTTTATTTGCGTCTGAAGCTTCTCATCTCTCATCTCAGCCCTAAATTGATTTTTAGAAAGTTGCAATGCAATAATGAAATAAAAGTTGCCACTTCTGAGTTAGTCATCTCTCCCCCCCCACACGCACACATTTTTTCAGGTATTTTTTTCACTGTTGATATCTTCTGCAATTTTACCATGAGCTATATGTTGTTTGAAGTCTCATTCAGAGTTCCAGCTCCTGGAAACATACAATGGCAGGAACGACTCCTCTTCCTTTCCACAAGCCTTTCTGCTTGTGGCAGAACATCTGAACATGCAACAGTGTCCAAAATGCCAAGTGTTTTGCAGCACTTAAAAACCTTTGACTATGAAATGCTAACTTGTTCATGGTCTGTAAAGTGCTCTGGGATGAAAAGATAATCAAATAATGATTAAAAACCAACACAATAGCTAAGAAAAAAAATTTAATTTTTAAGCCAGTCTCATAATTTGGGAAACACAGCATGCGTCTACACATTCATTAATGTGCCGTAATTATGGTGCATTAAGTTTAGTACCTGCAATTTTACCTGTAATTTTTAGTATCTGTAAATTTAGTACCTGTAGTGATATTAATCTACTGCGCATTAGTGCATTAGCACAGGTTTTGCCCACTGCACGAATGTGCACCAGAATTAGCCTTTATACATCTTGTGTAGACACGCCCCAGTGTGCCTTTTGTTAAGGCTAGGAACTGGCAATCCTGTTTGGTGGGCAGGAGAGGGCGGGGAAGACAGGCCACTGATTCTTTTTTTGCAATTAGGCAAAAAAAACCCCAACAGCATATTGCCACCAGATGTTGCGGAAGCTCACAAAATCTGGTAGCAAGATGCTGTTGGTGTTTTTAGCTAGATTCAAAATGGATTGGACAAATTCTTGGAAGAAAAGGATCTCAGCTGCTACTGAGCCTGGGAGTCAGGGGCGCAGCCTCTGAATCAGAAATTCCTAGACCTTAAATGCTGGCGGCCACAAGTGAGAGAGGAGCAGTGGGAAAACACCCTGGCCATCCCCAGTTCACTGCCCCTTCTCTGCCCCGCTGTGACACCGGCCTCTTTGTGATGCCGTTGGGCGCGGGCCTAGCCCTACCAAGTCATGCTATCAGCCCTCCTGACATAATAACTCTTTCCTTGGGGCAACTGAAAACCACGGGGGGGAGCGGAGGTCAAACGTCCAGCACGAGTGCGCCGAGGAGGGGGCACCGAGCACAGCGCGCTGCACGGCCCCACCGGCCCTCAGACGGTGGGAGCGGGCCAGGGACGGAACGCGCCCACGGGAGACTGGGCAAGACGGAGCCGCAGCCTGACCCAGAACCGGCCGTTGTGCTGTCGCCCATTGCGACACGGGCTTTGCGCTGCCAACTTCCCGGGCCCGGCCCTGCCTTGCGAGCAAGGTCTCGCGTTGTGGCGCTCGCGTTTGCCGGGCAGGCGGGCCGTGCCCGCGGCAGCCTGTGGGGCTCCTCATCCCCGCGGGCGGCCTGTGCGGAGGGAAGCGCCGCCCTCCCGCGGCCCTCGGGGCAGGGGTCGCCCCGGGCCGTCCCAC
>NW_017728911.1:440412-469242 GCF_001723895.1 Crocodylus porosus | reverse complement strand
CCTCTCCCCCGCTCTCCACACCCCGCTCCCCTCCCCTGCGGCCCGGGACCCGGACGGGCCCCCGAGACGGTTCCCCACGGCGGAGGTGTCCCGGGTCTGCCCGCCTTGCCGCCCCCGGGCGCCACTCTTGGAGCAGGGCAGCTTCGCCCAGGTGCGCTGGAAGGGCCATTGGCCAGGTCGGGCCCCTCGCCTGTGTCCCAGGGCAGAGGGCGATGCTGCAAGGGGAGCGAACAGGGCGGCCCTGGGGTTCCCACTGCTCCTCCCTCGCTCGCGGCCGCCAGCATTCAAGGCCTAAGCAGGTCTGAGTGAAGGGCCGTGCCCCTCACCCCCAGGCGCCATAGCTGCTCATGTCCCTTTCCTCCAAGACACGGCCGGGCCCTTTTTGAATCTGCTCCCACAAGGTCTGGTGGCAAGGAGCTTCACATGTTCATTACCCACTGTACGGGAGAAACAGAGCTTCCTTTTGTTACATGTGTGATGGAGGTTCGAATGAGGGGATGACATCCAATGAAGGGAAGGTCAGGACCCAGAAGCTGGGGTCTCCTCCCAGAGCCGGGGGGACAAGCTTGCTCCTGACTGATGCTGAAGGCTGCCCCCAGTCAACTGAACCACTGGTTATCACTGCTGTGGTACAAAACCTTACTCCCCTGTGTGTCATTGGCTACAGAAACTGGCCTGCTTTAGCCCTGCGAGCTGGATGAGCCACTCGGCTCAGGATGAGCCTTTGTGCATCCTGATATAACTCCTCACCAGAATAAAAAGGAAGGCCTAAGTGTAGACAGGGCTGAGAGAGGAGAATGAGGATCAATGGGCTGAAAGAGTTGTTTGGGGAAGCTGGACATTGGTAGGGCTGAAGGATTATTGAGGGGTACTGCCAAGAGAGGAGTAGATGAAATGGCATGAAGAAGACAAGTTTCTTCATGTATGTTGCAGAATGACAGGCCTTATCCCTGCCACCTTCCACCAAAATAAGCAGCTTTTGCAAGAATAGCCATAGAAAAAGGACACGCATATGAATTTCCTTGGGTACTGCCTGGGATAGTGGTGGCCAACTGAGTTTCACAACTACACAACTACATGGAGCCTGTAGTTACAACACTCAGTGCTCCCGATCTGAGTAATAACCTTTGTTGTCTGTGGACTGCAACACAAGCAGCTGCAAGTTTGTTTTATGCATATTCTGGGAAGTCTTCAAAGTCTTGGCTGGACAAAATGTAGGCATTTCTGTTATACAGCCATGGGCAAAAATGAATCTAAGAGCCTATGTATTTATATTGCTGTTAGTAGCAAACGAACTTTGGAAACAAGTTTATATATATTCCTGTGCACAAAGGGCCTGCTGGGAAAGAAATGAAAAGGTTTCCATCATGAAATGGTAGTAAAGCATTGCCAGAAGTATTTGGTGATAGCTTTTATTGCACCAGCTGCATTTTTGGGAAAGATATTACACCAGCTTTGGGGTACAAAATCCACTTCTCCAGCTCTAAGAAAGAAGCAGATGCACCCTAAGCTAAATACCAGCTGCTAGAACAATTGATTACTTTTGTTTCACCGCATTATATAAATGAAAGGATCACTTAAAGAAGGGGGCAGTGAACATGTGAAGTAGTTCAGAGCAAGTAAAAGCAGTTGAAATGTATATACCTAGTTATGTAACAGGATATCAACTTTCTTGTCCTTCTTGTATGCCTATTTCTCAACACCTGACCTGCAAACACTGCTCTTTTGGGGGGAAGAGGGGATGACAGAACTAGATGTTACTCAGCGGTGTATATGAAGAAACACTGTTTGTCTGACCTCTGCCCCTTCCTCTGCAATCCCCCTAAGTAAACCTTCAGCTCTACGTCAAAAGCTGCTCAGCTAAAAGAGAGGATGGTTAAAGTTAGAGCAACAGATCTGATCCAACCAGGGCTTGCATTGCAATAGGTTCACACAGGGAAAACCTGGTTTCTAAAGTATTTCAACTTGGGCTCCTATTTCCAGTTGAAGATAGTTGAGTACGTGATCCTGATTTCAACACCTGGGGCAGCCACAGTTATTTGCATTTAACAGTTTGTAAGAGGGAACTTCAGAAATCTTTTGTATTAATGAGACTTGATAAACACTGAGGTGTACAAACAGTTTTGATCTGATGTCTGTAAATGATTAACCACAGATTTAGTCACCTGTAGTAGGCCCTGAGTATAATGATTCACAGGGAAGCAAGCTATTTTTACCACAACTTTGAAGTGCAAACAATGCATGACCACACTAAGCCATGTTATGTACATCCCTGTGTGGCTGGCAGCCAACTCTGAGATATATGTAACATCAGCCAAAAGTATTAAAAAGCACACATAAAATCTGTTAATTGATTGCATCTGGCACGTGTCTAACATACGGTTACTTTTACAGGAAACTAGGAATTACTGTACTGGATCAGCTCTGAGGTTCATCCAGTCCAGTATCACAACTCCAACAATGGGCATTACCCCATGCTGCAGCAAGAGTTGTAAGAAACCTGCAATAGTGGCTGTGGGGTTATGTGGCCCCAGCTTCAGGTGACATCTGTCTCTTACTAGAAACTGACTCAAACCTCGAAAACATGAGGTTTCTGATTGGGCCTTCCGTAAGTTGTTAGTACTAGTTTCTAACTAGGTATCGTTGTTGCTAATCTCAGTGTCTAGTCTGTTTTTCAGGCTTGCAGAAGTCCTTCCCTTCATTGACATCCTGGTGGAGCAATTACCACAGCCTAATTACATGTTACATGAAAAAGTATTTAGCATTGGTCTAGAATTTGCTGCCTTTTAATTTCCTGAACTTGCCTTTTCTTCTTGCATTATTAGACAAAGCCAACAGAGCAAGTTCCAGTAGCACCTGTGATATTTTATATGTCTTCATTATATCCATTCTGGTCCATCACCTTTCTAAGGGGACAGTTCTAGCCTCCGCAGTTTCCCCCCCACAAGCGCTTTTGCCTGCCATTGACTGGAGCTATCCAAATGGCTACTTGCACATCACATGGAGCTTGTGGGTGGTTAACTCATGGCCTGCAGGACCAGAAATTCTGTGGTGGGACAAGTGATGGTGGCCTTAAGCCCCATGGCTGCCAAACTTGCTGTGTTGGTGAATGAATGCCACAGCTCCCGCTGCTTGCCTCGCCACAGAATTTGTGGTTCAGATCCTAGCAGTGCCTTTTGGCTGTAGTGGTTTTACCCCTATGGGTGCTAGAGAGTTGCTTGCAAATCAGGGGAAGTGATTCTTCCACTCTTTGCAGCACTGGTGAGGCCTCACCTGGAGTGCTAGGCCCAGTTTTGGGTCTTCCACTTCAAGAAGGATGTGGACATATCTGTGACTGGGGAGCTGGGGGCCATGAGTTAATGAGGAATGGCTGAATGAGCTAGGATTATTTAGTCTGGAGAAGAGAAGACTGAGGAGGGATTTGATAACAGTCTTCAAATACCTGAAGAGTGATTGTAGAGAGGATGGAGGTGTGTTTTTCTGTCGCCATAGGGGACAGGACTGGGAACAATGGCTTTAAACTGCAGCAGGGGACAGTTATGTTAGAGATTAGGAGAAACTTTCTGACTGAGGTTGGTCAAGCATTGAAACAGGCTGCCTAGAGAAGTTGTGAGATCTCTATCCCGACAATTTTCAAGAGCAGGTTGGACAGATACTTGGTTGGCATGATTAGGTCAGGGACGATCTGGACTTGAGCGTGGGGCTGGACTAGATAACCTTGTGATGTCCCTTCCAACTTTACTTTCCTATGGTTCTTTTTATTGCTGTAAAATTCTAATGGTAACTTCTAAATGCTGACCATCATAGCTGATATTTTGTGAAGCAAAATAAAACCATCTGTCTCTCAAATCTAGATAAGTGTATTAACTACTCAGTTAGGGTTCTCTGGAAGAAATACAGCAAAAAGTTAGCATGGCGCAATGAAATAAACCCAATGCACAATTGTGCTCTTTACATGTAATGGTTGTTTACTCTTCTGCTGCAAGACGTAACATGAAATGACCAGTAATAGTTACAGTGATTAAACTGGAAATTCTTTACAGAAAGAATATGTGATCAAAGGACACAAGGTTTTGTGGGTGTAGTTAACTAGGCTTAGGAGGCAGTGTATGATAGATGAGCAGTCATGGTCCACTTCTTTCTAGAAGCTACAGTACTGAAGTTAGCAAAAACTGTGTGTTTGAACCATCTCCTAGCTGAAGTCAGTAAAACTTTTTCAATTGGGCAGGTCTCTAACTAGCGATCATTTAAAAAAGACAATAAAACCCTTCTAACTTGTTCTTAAAGTTAGGAAGAAACTTCATGGCTGTCTAGAAATCAGAAATCTAAGTATCCTCCCCATTATCCAGCAGCCCTGGACAGTAAGCTGTACTGTAGAGAGAGAGGGTTTGAAAGCACAGTATATATATCTGTATTTTGGCACTGTGTTTAACTGCATCTAAATACAGGGAGAAAGGGATAGAGGCCTTGCAAACATATGAATAACCTTTTCTTGGGTTCCCATGTGACTGGGGATTGTAATAAACCCATTCTATGTATGGCAGAGTATTGAGATGCCCTGACACACACAGCTGAATGGCTGCTTTTCCCTGCTGGTTTCACGCTCCCATTAATTGTGTTCATGTTTAAAGAATATGGTTCCTTTGCATTCAACTTTGCGAGTATTTTGTCATCTTCCCCTTCTGTGCTTCACCCTCCCCATGATTGGCCCAGTCATTACAACGTGATAATGTCTCATTCATAGAACAGTCTCAAGGAGCTGCTGTTTTGGCAAGTAGCGGCACAAGAAGGGGGTGTGAGAATGGCATTGAGAACAGGGCATTTAATCCTGACTCAGTTTTACCTGTTGCTGCTTTACACTGTAGATTCGTAATTCCAAAGCTATCCTCCGGTTCCTGAAGATGAGTCTGATTTTAAGTCATGGGTTAATGTACTTGGTTGAAACCTCAAGCTCATTCCATGTTGGAAAATGTTGCTGCATGAGGGGTTGTCTAAACGTGGAAGTTATACCTACTCCACACTGGGCATGTCTACACATGCCCTTTAATATGCAGTAGACTATTTTACTGTGCATTGAAGTATCACGTGAAAAACATGACATTAAGTTGATGAGCAGTAAAATAGTCTACTGTGCATTACATGTCACTAAAAAAGCATGCAAATGTGCTGCTGTGCTGCGCAGTAGCACAGCCTAATGTTCATTAATTTAATACCTCACATTAGAGGTACTAAATGTAATATGCTTTAGAAAAGGCACATTCATGCACATGTAGACAAGCCCACTGACTCCCTGTGTGGACATTCATGTTCTACTGTGAAAGTGGAGGAAGCTGCCTTACATGTAGTGTGCACTTAGAGTGTCCACACAGGGAGTTAGTGTGGAGAAGCTACTGCCCTATACATACACCTTTATAGTAACTTCACCTTTTCAACAAGCTGCATATCATGCTTGTCTACCTAGAGTTCCTTTTACATGGACGTAAGCTTCTGAAGCTCAGTGACTTCCCAAGGCTGCATGTAAACTGAATGTTTCTGCTTTGTTTTCATATAGGAGAATCGCCCAATCCCAGAACCAGGTCCCAATGGTAGGTTTCGAGTATAGTTGCTTGTCATCTTCCTTGTGGTTTACTTTATGATTATAAGTGTTGGGGGGAATTTTCTTTGTGCCCTTTGATGATGCCAACCTCAAAATCAGCTATAGTGTTCACAGTAAAGTATAAAATAATCCAGAAAAGAACATCTAGTAGAGCATGTCATGTTTTGTATCTATCCGCTAGGGGTTGCTGCTGATATCTGAACCGTATGCCAGTTAACTTCAGTGTTTACTACTGTATGATCAGTAGCTCTAGATAGAACTTTATTTCCATCAATGAATGTCTGTTATTCCAACCCTATGGCCGGTATACACAGGATGCATCTACATTAGATGCTCAGTAAAGCATCTCTGTCTAGACATGCACAGCAATTACTGCTCAGTAGATTAGTCTAATGCACCATTTTCTAGTACAGATAGATACAGGTACTAGAAAATGGCACATAGAACTAGTGCATGAAACATAGTATGAGGGTTCACAAGAAAAATCTTTAATTGGTGGGGAAAGGTAAGAGGGACACAGAATAGACTTGGGAAAGCCAACAGTGAATAAATAAGCAATCTTCAATAAGAGTCCCACCTTTGAGGTTGTCTTAGTAAAAGTCCTCCCCTCATGGTCATGAGTAGGTAATGAGGCAGTTAGCCACCATCTTTTTCTGTGATACCCCATTCAGTTTGTTCTTCAGGGTAAATGGAGTCTTAACATTTGGGCAAGTCCATCTCCCTCTCCTAAGAGACACACTGCTCTTGAGAGTCTTAACACCTCCTACTCTAGTTGAAGTGATAACAGCTTTAAATTGGGATGATGCCTTCCCCTGGGCACATTTGGTGCAATTTTTTTGTTCTTTCGTTACTCACTAGGGATAATTGAGCTTTATTACTTCCTGATTCAGAGCTTTATTACTTCCAGATTAACCCAGATGCCAAACCTGCCACATAATTGAAAAGCAAATGAGACCCAGGTCATTCATTTTTTCTCCTCTTTGTTCATCATCAGTAAGTGCTGGCAAAGAGTGGCTTCCTCCTTGAACTTCTCAAGCAGCTCTAGGCTGCTCTTCCCTTTGTTCACCAAGTGGTGGCAGTAGGCTGGGAATTGAGAGGGAGGTGGGGGGAATGGAGAGGGAAGGGAAACACTGGGGCCATCCTTTGTGTGATGGTGATGGGTACACAGATGCGTGGGTGTCTGGGTGCACAGTGTGGTTATTTTAATGGAAAAGAGAATAATGTAACTGCATAGGTGTGGTTTGGACTATTGAGTGAACCAGAATGGTCATGAGACAAATTTGTAGAGGTATATATTTATTTATATAAATATTTTTGCAAAAAAATTTAAAAAGTGGGCTTTTTGTACTTCATCGTTACACACTGTAGGGCTTATATTCATTAGAAGATAAGAAAGGGTATAGACTCTTTTCTTCCCCTTTTGCCAGTCATGTTGAGTGTTGCTCTGCAGGATGGGGACTTGCTAGTCCCTAAAGCCTTCCCCAGGCATATGCCGCATCTTCTTGTCTTCTTGAGAGACAGTCAGTCCTGGCATTTGTTCTCAGTCTTCTGTTTCTTCTTCCCTGGCAGAGGTGCTGCTGAAGATGCATTCTGTTGGGATCTGTGGATCCGATGTCCACTTCTGGCAGCATGGCCGAATTGGGGACTTTGTTGTGAAGAAGCCAATGGTACTGGGACACGAGGCATCTGGAACTGTTCTCAAAGTGGGTTCCTCAGTAACCCATCTAAAGCCAGGTGAGCAGCCTCCTAAAATCTTTGTGACAGCTGTCTGGACTCCTGCCTGATATATACTTCCTCCTTTGTGTTGAGGCTGAGTGGCTGCGTCTCTGGGACACATAACATGTTCTTTGATGAAACACTGGGGATTCTGCACACCTGAGAAAGTCAAAGCCAAAACTTCACACCCAAATTCCGAGGGGCAGTGAGAATAGTGGCTCCATGGTGGAGATGCTGGCCTGGCCTCAGGACTTCAATTTTCAATCTTACGTTATGCTGTAGACTTCCTGAGGTGACCTTGGACAAGCCACTTACTCTGCTCACGTCTTGATTTCTTTTCCATAAATCGGACATGATAACACAAGCCTGCTTCCTGGGGTGGGGTTGGGATGGAGGGAAGGAGAAGTGTGGAGATCTGTGCATTAAAGTTTTGTGAGGTCTTGAGGTAGTATGGTAATACAGGTTAGATGAGAATCTTAGGTAGATGAATACCTGGTTTGGATTTCATAGATGATTTTGTTTAAACAGTTTTACATTTAACAGCACCATGGGACACTGGGAAAGGGTGGAGTAGAGGGATTCAGAATCTTTGCATTATGGACTGAGCCTGCATTTACCTAAAATCCAGGCAGCAATTTTCTTTTGTTTGCTTTGGTCACTGATCTCCCTGCCTGTTGTACAACACACTCCCAATTGACCCCAATCCATTTCAGCTCCATTTCTAACTCAGGTTCTGAAGTAAGAGGCTCATATAAAACCCCTGGTTCATTTGCCTTCCAACCCAGCTGTACATTGGGCAAGTTGGCCTCAGATGTGGTATGGTTGACAGCTCCCCCTCTACGTGCCATGACTTAACCACTGCTTTCAGTATTCCTCAGCAATCTTTTTACCTCTGATCTCTTGAGCTGTGATATCCCACATGCCCCACTGTGTATGTATGTGTACTGCTAAGGTGTGCCAGATAGGTGAGTACATGATCACGCATGTCTCCTTGCAGCCAGGATAAGCCTTTTCGTCAATCCTTATAACCCAATATAATCAACCTTCTTTTGTTGCACGTATATCAGTAGTTGCAACCATCTTGTATTGCCATGTAGGCACTGGCTGAGTCAGGAACATGTAGTGTATCACTTCTCATTTAAACCATTGTAAATCTGAAGGGATTCTGCTGGCTTCAGGAAGGTTACTGCAGTTTACATAGGTGTGATGCAGCGTGGTCTGTAAATTGTGATCATTGAAGGGCAGGCACTTGTTTTTCCTCTATGCTCTGTGCAGTGCTAAAAGCCTTTATAGCACTGAGCAAATAACACTGATATGAAACTGGAGGGTCACCTGTGTGCATGGTTAGCCTGCGCAGAACTCCTGAGCCAGGGGGATGATTACTGCTTCACTGAGAAATATGTTCACCAGTTGACATCTAATGCTGAGGAAAACAGCATTCAGGCTCGAGTCTGCTCGACTGTTCAAGTCTGTAGTAGCATCTTGTAGGGCTCCAGCAACCTGACTATAGAGCAGCCAGACAGCTGTTCTTTGTCCCACTCTTAGCCATCTAGCAGTGTATACCTCTCCCATATAGGGACAAATGGGTTTCATGTTTCATGAGATTCGGGGCCTGATCTGATTCCTGTGCCTACTTCCCTGGCTCAACAGTCTGTCTTTTCTTCCTTCCTGGAGTAGATGTTGTTCTGAGGAGCAAGTACAGTAACTGCTGATAAAACCCAACATTCACCAGCAGTCCCCATGTCATCTCCTGTTCTGATGACAGAAGATGTCACTGCACGATAACCCCCAGCAACTTCTCCATTTCAGTGAGCATAGGGAATGGATTGTGCCTTCATCCAGTTATTGTCTGTCTGCATCTGGAATACTGTACTTAACCCTGTGCTGATCTGGCCAGTGTTGAGGCTCCTGAGCATAGCATCAGGGAGATGAACTCAAGGTCTGTATTTGTCTTGCAGGTTGTGTTTCTAGGATAACAACTCAGCTTCTGGAACCCCTACTTTGCCAGCCTGACCCTCTCTTTCTCAGTGTGGACATTCAGATTTTCTGGTAGCCATACACTTGCATGCATCCTCCCACACCAATCTCATGCTCTCCTACTTTCACTCCCTCAGGCAACCGAGTAGCCATTGAGCCCGGTGCCCCTCGGGAAGTGGATGAATTCTGCAAGATTGGACGCTATAACCTGTCTCCCACGATCTTCTTCTGTGCGACACCACCTGACGATGGGAACCTGTGCAGATATTACAAGCACAATGCCAGCTTCTGCTACAAGTTAGTCATGTGGTCCCAATGCATAAGGGAAACCCTGTTCAATTTACTACTGCTAGGGGAATACAAGTAATGGTGAATTAGCAGTCACAGAATCATAGAATCAATGAGTTGGAAGGGACCTATACAGATCATCTAGTCCGACCCCGTGCCATGGGCAGAAAGGAGCAGTGGGGGTGGGAAGGGTCATAAGACCCCAGCCAGGTGCCTATCCAGTCTCCTCTTGAAGATCTCTAGGGAAGGTAAGAGCACCACCCCTCTGGGAAGCCTATTCCAGGCTCTGGCCACCCTTACAGTGAAGTAGTTCTTCGTAATATCTAACCTTAACCTATCCTCCCTCAGCTTGTGGCCATTGTTCCTGGTGACTCCAAGGGGAGCCCTTGGCCAATTAATGACCAATTACCAATGACCAACTACCAATGACCGACTAATAGGAGTTGATTACCAGGATTGGCACTGACAGGGGATTGGAACAACAGGGATTGCAACAACAGCAAATTAAACCAGAGTGGTGAATTATCTGATAGGCAAGTTAACCAGTTACACTAGTTATCCAATATGAAAGTTAATATGTTTCCTACTTGGAGGAGGGAAGGTAAGGAAACACTCACTGCTTGGTTTCCAAGTATATCCAGCTGCTGAAGGAGGAGAGGGCTCTATTAAAACAGAATGGTCCCTGTTCCTTCCTGATCTGCCCTTGACATAGGGGAGGTTCTGACTGAGGACTAGGTGCTAGGAATCCCTCAGTCTGATCTGCTGCTGAATCTTAGTTTCTGTTCCCAGGGATCCCAGTGGGATCAAAGTGCTTGACAGTGGATGCATCTACATGAGATGCTTTTCTCTGCAGGAGATTAATTTGGTGTGCAGTAAGGTGTCACCATCTACAGTAGACTAATTTATTGTGCTGCCAGAAAGTCCTGTCAGTACTGGGGTTAGGTGCTGTATGGCTTAGGCCCTCTCCAGTCCGACATCTTACTGGGGGATGACATCAGGATGGGGATTAATGCTGTCACAACCTCTCTCCTGTGTTATCTGTCTTTCCTGCCACATTTTTGATCTTCTTTAAAATTGGGAGCTAGTTCTGCTGGCTGATAAGTTCGGGCCTGTCCCTTGGAGGCATTTCTTTGTGGGGTTCCACCTCGCCTTACACCTCATCCTTACTACATTCTAGATGTTATCTGATTTCTTCTTTTGAGCTATGACCCCTTGTAACCAGTATAGCAATCTTTCCTATGCCACTGGGATCCTGGTCAGGCCCTTGTAATCCATTCCGTAGAGGTTCATAAATGGCTCAATCCTGTCTGGTCCACCACTCATTCAGGATTCATCCCCTGCTATTAATTTGACTAACAGCCTTCAAAAGTAAATCAATTAAATCAATTCCATTAATTTCTTAACCATCTCAGAAGGTGCATCAGCTGAAGTCCTTCATTCAGAGTTTATCCCCCTCTATCAATTCATTTAACTATCCTAAACGGAAAATAAACATAAGAGATGAATTTAAGCCCAGCTGGCTGTACTGCCCTACTCATGGAGGGCTCAGTCTCCTGTGCCACACAGCACCCATCTCCTCAAGTACCTACATCACCCCAGGGCTTCAATCCTTCTTCAGGCAAGCTGCCCCAGCATTCTGTCAGCGATCCTCATGTTCATTGGTGGTCCTCCGACCACTCATGCCTTTTGTCATGCAAGTATTCAAATTATTCAAAATCAAGTCAAGTGCGCCCAAGCCAAATCTAAGTCCAGTAATTAGCTATAAGGTGATGATTTCTCACCAAACACGTGATGAAGAGGTGGTCTGTTTCTCTTCAACTTCTCAAGTAAGTCGGGGGTATCAGCAACTGGTGTCGGAGAGATTTCTCACTCTTGAAGCATGCGTGCCCTGTTTGCTGTTTTACTACCTTTTTATACCATGACCTTAGCATCTTCAAATCATTCTTTTAGTTGTGTAAATCAAGAGAGAGTCCCAAGCAGTAATTGACAGGAAAATCCTGCTAATCAACCTGCTCATTATTGCTTATCAGAAATTTCTAATTTAAATGAGTTACTTTCTTCAGTGACAAGAGGTTATCCAGTTTGGAACATGTTAAGAAACTAATTAACAACCAGGAAAAACATACATGTCCTTGGAAAAATCATGAGAGAAAAACAAAACAAATCAGGAGGAGGAGACACCTGTCACATATGGAGAATGTCTCTTCCTGCATCTAAATACGAGTTAATCACAAAAGAAATATTTACCATACTAATTAATCAAGGATAGACGTTTCACATAGTTACACACCAGACAACTAGGAGCCTGCCTGAAATCATCCTGATTATAGCAAGATAAGCTGGAAGAGATACCTCGTTATTTCTTCTCAGATGGCTTAGCTATGAACTCGCATCCTCTTACATTATGTAGTTAGCATCAGTATTCTGTATTTTAACTTTTGTCAGTAGGCCTAAGCTTAGCATGAGTTTCAGAGTCATCAGGCTCCCTCATCACCAGTCCGGATGGAGCACTTGCTGCAAAAACGTGGTTGGGCGCTCCTGTCTCCAGCTCTATTCCTTCTCTCACCTGAGATAAATTGGGGGTGATTGTGATTCCCCAGGCACTGCTTTATGCCCACTGTTTCTCCCTTCACAGTCAGATACAAGTGGCATCCAGCAGTGCAGTAAACTACTGTACTTAAACATGTGTGTAGATGGTGACATTGGGATTAGTTTATTCCAGCTCAATTTGAGGCAGAGTATCTTCAGTTGCATTAATTGCATGTGTAAGTGCCCCCAGTGTCAACTATTTATATGTCCCTTCAGTGCAAGGTTGTATATTGTGACGCCATTGCTCCCAGCAGAGCTTCCCCTGAAGAAGGCCAAAAGCTTCACCAGTGATCTGCTTGGGTCAATCGCACATTCCTGGTGCTTACATTTCAAACTGCTGAGCAGCCACATGGACACAACTATATATGCAATTAATGCAACTGAATATACTTCAGCTCAGTTTGAACTAATCCTGATGTCACCATCTACACATGCATTTAAGCACAGTAATTTGTTGTGCTGCCAGATACCAGGTGTATCTGACAGGACTATCTGGCAGTGCAATAAATTAGTCTACTACACCCTAATTGCCAGGCACATGTAGACAGTGATGCTTTACTGTGCAGCAAACTAGTTTACTGAGCAAACAATGGTCAGTAAAGCATCTTGTGTAGCTGTGCCCATGCAATCCTAGACTAGACTAGCAAACTCCCCTAGTTCTTGTCCTACTGCCTCCCCCCACACGTTTCTTAACCCCATAAAATGCCTGGTATCCTTATGGTACCTACTCAGTTTGATCACCAGGACTTGCACTCCACCTGTGCATACAACCCCAAGCTTCTTGCAGTCTAAAATTGGTGCTTACTTCTAATGTGTCACTTGGTGGAGGTGGCTGCACAAAAAGAGTATCAGAGCAACTTGATTGGAGCCAAAAATCCTGTGGTCATTCCTCAGGCAAAATTCCCAAGAAACCCAGTGCAGGATTTGACGTGACCCATAACCAGCAGAGTGGATAGTAGCCTTTGTCTATAGAATAGTAGAATGATTTTTCTAAAAAATCACTGCTGTAAGAAATCAGACATTTTCCTTGTAAAAGGGTGGGGAGGAAAATCTTCCCTCACACTTGGAGCATTCTTCAGCTGTGTTTGTATTCAGTATGTGTGCTGATCTAGATGGTATTTCTGCTCCATTAGATTTAAACAAAAGGAAATTCTGGCAGTTGTTCCCCTGTGAGAAGGAAGCAGCGCCAGTTGTTGTCTAGTACAGCATTCCTCTGGCAGAGCCAAAGGTTTAGTCATTTGTATCTGAATGAAAGTTATTTTGGCTAAACATTTCCAGTATAGGTGCCTAAATTTCCCCCTTAGAATCTAAAATAATTGAAAATTAGGGGAGGAAGGTACCTCAGGAGGTCATCTAGTCTAACCCCCTGCTCAAAGCAGGACCATCCCCAACTAGATCATTCCCACCAGGGCTTTGTTGAGCTGGGCCTTAAAAGCCTCCAAGAATGGAGATGCCACCACCTTACTAGGTAACCCATTTCAGTACTTCACCACTGAACTAACATTCAGACTGCCTGAAAAGAAGTGCCCTGCTTTTCACAGTGGCCATCAGAGTCAGTCAGATGACTGGGGCTTTATGATAAGATCAGACCTTTTGACTCCCAGCTGCCCTTGGGTTTTTTCAGCAGGAAGAGTATTTTCAGTGTTTCTCTCTATAGCTGAACCTTCAAAGGCCTGATTTATGGAACACCTTTGTGGCAAATCCTATTTCCGGTCTCTGTTGTGCCTTATTGCCTTGTGGCTCTCTGAAAGGCGGCACTGATCACCATGGTGCTAGGGCTTATCTTTTTTGCACCAGCTCTGAAGAGCCTGGTCTGGAGTAGGATCTGACTCCCCACTGCTGCATAATTTACCCCAGTCTAAGGTGATGCCATTTTGATTCAGACATATTTGATGCACACTCTGTACCAGGTGTCAGCCGCCCCTGGGCCTTCAAAGAGCTTCCTTTTGATTTTGCATGGGCAAGTAAGTTCTAGAACATATTTACCAAATAGAGCACCCATTTTATAGGAGTCTCAGGCCAAGGCATCCAAAACACTATTGAAATGCTGCCCACATGTTAATGAGCAGTCATACACTATGAGGCAAGGGTTTACTGAGCTGCAAGTCCCTTTGCTTCGAAGTGGGCAGCTCTTCAACTATTAATTTATGGGTCTGATGAAGGGTGCCTCAGAGAGAAGCATTCAAGAGTGGATGGTAGTCACCATATTTTTTCTCCTTCATGAGCCTACAGGATGAATGAAGAACAGCCCTTTACCTATGTCCCTTGAAGACAGGATAGGTCTTTCCTACAGCTCATCGTTTAACATCTGCAGCAAACACCAAGTGTCATTTTTTCTGAGGCTAAAACGGGATTGTAGAAGCTGCTGATTAGCTGCAGGGTGGACCCTCATAGAATAACTCAAGTATGCCCCACTGTGGGTTTTATTTGAGATAATTTGCATGAAGGGATTTAGGTGAAATATTTGGGAAAATGTACCAAGTAAAGCAGTGGAGCAGATTACTTAGGGAAGCCTTGGAATCTTCTTCATTAGGAGTTGTTAAGAAGACAGACAACTGTCAGAGCTGGCCTAGGTATCTTTATTGCTGCCTCAGAGCAGAGGGATAGCCCAGATAATCTCTGAGTCCCTCCCACCCTATATGTCTCTAGACAAAGACAAATGGACATTTTGCTGGGATAATTTAGACACTAACCATTTGCAAACTTGATTGTCAAAATCATTAAACTATTCGTTTTGCTCCACAGCTGTTTACAGCCTTTTTTGTAAATGCTACCTGTGTTTGTGGTTGTTGCAGGCTTCCAGATAACATCACTTTTGAAGAAGGGGCCCTTATTGAACCCCTTTCTGTGGGAATTCATGCCTGTCGAAGGGCCGGAGTCACTCTGGGAAGCAAAGTCTTCATCTGTGGGGCAGGTGTGGTATAGCCTATGTCAGCCATTGTGCTCTCCATTTGTGGTGAATGCTCTAGTTAAGGGAATCACAGGGTGCCTAATGCATTCCATGCTGAGAATTTGAGTCTTTACAGCTTGCATTTCCATAGTGAGGCTATTTCATATTTCTCATAACACAAGAACTAGAGGATGCACGATGACATTATTGGGGAAGCAGGTTTGAAACAAACAACAAGAAGCTCTTTCCACATAGTTTGTGACTGACTTGTGGAACTTATTACCACAAGAGGTGCAAACAACAGTCATTTAATTGTGCTCAAATTTATTCAGAATAGGTCCATCAGTGGGTATTAAGCATTATATTTAGGCCTGACACCTACAAATTAGGACTTCTAAGCTTCTGGATGCTGCAAGGGAGAAGAGGCAAGGACAGATCAGTCTGGATAGTACCTGCATATTTACTCTTCCCCTTTGCAACTGCTTTGGGCCACTGTAAAATGCATCCAACTGGGTTAGATGGACCTATGGTCTGACCCAGCATGGCAGCTCTTATGTTCTTATGAGGCTCAAGGTGGATAGGAGCTGCATTGCTCTACTTCATCACATTTTGACCAGCCTTCTCCAAACCATATTCATCATACACACTGAATGCATCTACATGTGCAATTAAAGCACTTGAATTTTCTGTGAGACAATTCAGGCTCATTAAAGAACTCCCCAGTGCACATCTATTTGTGCACCCCTGTCAGGAGCATATTGAGCCCAACAGGAACAGCCAAGTCCAGGCTCCCCTGGGTTCCAACCTCAGGCTGTCAGGGGACATGGGGGCTTAGCCCCAAGCTCCAGAGGGTTCGGAGGGAAGCTGTTCTGGCTCAGCAGACATCTCTGTCCTAGTTGGGGGATGATTGGACTGGCCTCAAGCTCTGATGGGGGGAGGGGGGAGCTTTACTGGCTAGGAGTGCAGCTACCTCCCAGCCACATGGAGACTAGGACCCGTGGGGCAGGCAGCATCCTGCTGAGCCAGGAAAACCATTCCCCCACTCCTCCTTCTGTGGCCCCCTGTTGCCTAGGCTTACCAGGAACAATTTGCTCCCAGTCAGCATCTACACATGTGGTTTGCCACGTTAGTTAATGCGCTGTTTTTCTAGTACCTGTATCTAGCACATTAGACTAGTATTCTGCATAGTAATTGCTGCACATGTGGAGATGGTGATAAAGCATCTCATATAGACATATCCATTGAGGCTAAACAACCAGGAAGGCTCATTCCTAGACACTCACCTTAGTTGATATTTCCTTCACAGTAAGACCCCAGCCTGGAGCAGTAACTTCTGGGCCAGGAGATGTGTCCTGCACTCTACAGCCAGTCATGGCACTGTCGTAGTCCCATTGCCATTCCTCCCTGGAGCACTACAGGTTCTCCCCTAACCTGACCAGTACAGGTTTTAATCTACATTCATACCATAGCTGATGGTTTATCTTCATTCTTGTATTTTCTGTTTCTCCTCCTTTTGCTCAGGACCCATTGGGCTGGTTACCTTGCTTATTGCTAAGGCTATGGGTGCTGCGCAGGTGATAATTACTGGTAAGTTCTTCTTTTAATCTCTAAAATACTGCCTAATTCCTATATTTAACACCTTACAGACTGTCTAGTTTCTAAATGCTTCATGAAAGTGAGGAACAGTTCCAGGGGAAGGGAAGGGAAGGTTTATACCTCCTGGTGAGTGGGGATGGGGTAGAGTTCCTGTCTGGAATCAACCTGAAAATAACCTACCTTCCTGTTCAGGTGGCTTCTCAGTTTTCAGTCAGTCTGGGGCTGTATAAGGAGGAGGCAGGTTAAAAGTGGCCCCCATCTTCCAGATTATCCTCAGGGTATTTATTTAGTTATAGATTTTGACACCCAAATAACCTGTTCCTCCCAAAACATGGGCCACTGAATCTCATGAATTGATTACTCCCATCAAGTTTAGTATCTTGTGGCTGAGCTTGGATGTGCCTTTAGAGAAGAGGCGTCCAGCTTCCATGTAAGGACTCCAAGTGACAATGTCTCTACCACATCCCTTAATAGATCTAATGAGTTACATTTGCATTTTGTTTCCACTTTGAACTTTATTGACTTCAACTACTAGCTGTTGGATCATGTTATACCCTGGTTGCCAGATAAAGTACCTCTGGTGTCATATTTCTTCTTCCTGTGTAGCTACTTATAGATGATGCTCAAATCATCTCCTAGCTTTCTCTTTGATAAGCTAAATAGATAAAGCTGTGTAAGTCTTTCATTGTAACTGCTGAAGAACAGATTCAAAAAATCAAATGGACTAAGAGTTAGGTCGTTAGTTATAACAAGTATACCATAAATCAGCGATTTTCAACCTCGCCTTGAGATCCTTTCAAGGGTGCCACAGCATGCCACACATTGTTAGCACTCTGAGATGTGCAGATGTGATTCAGAAGATAAACCCAGAGACTTCAAATAGGAATTAATGGTGTTAAAAACATTCCGACTTGCTGTGGTCATTCTGAGTTCTTTGCAAACGAAAAACTTCTCTATTATTCTCCATAGTCAAAAAACAAATGAAAACTAAGAGCTGGCATTTTCCAAGGATGTCTCAAGTCTAACAAGGGATGCTTTGAGTTGAAGAAGTTTGAGAACCACTGCCATAAATCAGTTTGTTACCAGTGTTAAGAAGTGGGCTTTTTTGCAGTGATTGCAGCAGTTTGGAAGGTGTAAATTTGATCCTTCTTTCTTAAGACCCCAGTACTTGTAGCCTACTTTTTAAGTACAAATTAGCCAATTACGTATTGTAGTTATGGTCAGATTCTTACAAAATTTACCACACAATAAACTCATGCAAGTCAGTTTGCAGTGCCTTGGTTTTGAACAGCACATTCTAGAAACTCTGCAGGCTTAAAGACAGTGTGTTCTTAAAGGGACTCTTCTAATGAGGATATGCCTGCTACAGATCAATAGAATCATCCATTTATTTTTGTCTTTCTGTTGTGCTTTACTCCTGACACCAAGGAGCATATTAGGGTGTTGGTCTAGCACACGTACAAGCATGCTGGAAGTTGTACTCACTACTAGTGCTAATACAAGTTGAGCGGGGGGTAGCAGCCCCAGGCTGGCAGGCTGACCCCCTGGATACCTTGGGGGGTGGGGAGGAGGCACTCCCACCCAGCTCAATGTGCTGCTCACATTCAAACAGCACACCCAGGAGTAATAAATTGTGGCGTTTATTTATGCACAGAGATATGTGGAAAGCACTGTAACCATCTTGTCCAATTAGCACTGGTATTGGATTTTGCTGTGTGCACTCCCCAGTGAACATTTGTGCCATCTTAGTTAACTGACTTTTCCCAAGTAATGTGTCTAAAAGCGGGTCCAGACACATGAAACAGTTAATGCTGCTTTAAAAGAAGGTGGGGGAAGAGCGACCATTGTTCAACTGAATCGGCTGTAATTGTTTTGTTTGTTCTCTATCCAGTTCAATGGAACCTGAACTGCAAGAGTTTATTAACTGTTCTATTGACTTACAATAAGTAAGTCTCCCTCCTTTAACACAGTATAATTTTGTCTGTCCACATGCAAAGACTGCTTTTTCCATGTGACAGGTTATGAAATAAATTAGCAGCACAGGTAGCTGGTGGCAAAGACATCAGTATGCAAAGTGTCCATGTGAAAATTCCTGTTCTAAATGCTTCATGAAATACAAATGCTCTGCTATGCAAAGTTTCTGTTGTCTGAATTGGGCCAACAATAGCCTTTTGCTGACTGTTTTTCTTCCATTTGTTCCTTATGTATCACAATGACTGGTAAAGACTGCTATAAATAGAATTATACTTAATGAGCTCAGACTTACAGAAATGTTCCCTAGCTAGTGACCCTACAAGGAAGCTTTCAGGCCAATCCAACTATACCTTTTACAGTTATGATCATGTATATCCTTGGGCATTACATTGACTATGCTTCAATCTTCAGATTAATTCAAAAACAAGGTTCCGCCCTTCTGCTATTTGAGATACATTTCAAGTATTGTTTGTGTCAGATTCCAAGACAGATTATTTCATTCTGCTCCCTAAATCATTCTGCCTCTTTATGTGACTTCATGTTCTCAGCAGGTAAATTGTTTTGCTCTCCTACACCTCTGAGTCCAGTTTCTATGATCTTCATTAGATCCCCTAAGTGTCAGCTTCCTCCATCCTGCTCAATTCCCTGTAAAAATGTTAATGAACCTACTTCTATTCATCTTAGCCTTAAGACTAAGTCACAAAAACCAGCAAGCAGAAGGACTCTTTTATACTGAAATTTTCAGGGTAGATTAGAATGTACTTGGTCACTTAAGTGTCTTTAAAGGCTGCTCCCTGATCACTCGGAAACATTTGTCAGAGCTTCTGAGGAGCAGACCTGTAGGCTTTCCTGGGCCGGCTGGAGAGGGGGAGAAGTCCAAGAGACTCCACCCTGCCCCAGAGAAATACAGACCTCCTGTGAAAGACAGTACCTAGGTATACTTTGCCATCCTGCAGCTCTTTGCTGATGTGGTTACCATGCGCTGGGTCCTGCCTCTGTCATCACTGTACCATACTGTGTGCAATGTTTAGGTGCTTACCCTGGACAAGCATAGATCTCAGACCTAACACGTGGACTAAGCGTATAGGTAGCATTCATTTGTAGCCTTGTTCTAACCGTTGAGCATGAGGAAGCTGAGAATGATTCAGATGAGTCAAAGCAGAGGTTCCACTCCCCAAACTGGAAAGGCGTTGCTCTGTTTAAATGTATCCTGGGTACTTTTCTTGGCCTCAAATATAGATGAGTAATATAGCTACATTAATGTATTTATATTTGTAAATAGCAATCATATTGATTTGGAAGGACTTCTTTGAGGTGACTTTGGACTTTTTGAAGGGGTCTTGGCTGCAGGTTTTTCTGGAGTTTTGTCTGCTTTCTTAAAGAAAGTGTCCAAGCAAGTTTGGATAGACGTTCTCCAGGGAGATGGGTGATGCAGTGAACTTGTTCGCTGGAGTGGCGTTGTGTCGAATCAAGTGTTGTAAAGTCGAAACTCACATCAGAAAGTCAAAACAGGGTGTCAATTTATAAACGTCGTAAGTGCCATTCATTGTAACTCAAAACGTCTTAAGTTGAGGACTGCCTGGAGAGTTAGAGGGTGAGAGCGTGCCCCTTGCACTACCAGCAGGCTGACCCCTGCAAGGTTCTATAATGCCTCCAATGCAAGGATCTTAGCGACACAATTTATGGTGATGGGAGATTGCTCTCGGGCTTTTTCTCTAGCTTGCGCCTTCAGCCTTTTGGCTAGGGACAAGCAAGGCCTCCAGAATTGTGGCTTGCACGGAGGATGTCTGACATGGATTTGGGAGTATCTGAAACCCAGGCTGAAGAGTCTGGGAGGTAGGAGACTTGCTGGTGGTAGCACCACATGGAATTGAATGATTGAGCTCTGCTCAATCAATAGAATTCAGATCTGATTTGTCTGATTTGACTTAAGATATGACATTAAAAAAAATAAAAAAGCTGCTTTGTGTGAAAAATACTGGGCCAGGGGTCCTACCATGCAGTCTGGGGAGGGAGAGGGCCAGGCCAGCAGCAGAAGGGGAAACAGGGCTGCATCAGTGCAGCCCCTGCTCATCCTTCTACTGCCAATGGCCATGTCCAACAGGGCTTAGGAGCCTTAACTCTGCACCCTGGCGATGCCCCCACATCTTCCAGTAGCTCAATAGACCAGGTTCTTGACACCCCTGCATTATGGGGCTGTCAGAACCTGCTGTCCATCTCCCCCAAGATGGTTTCTCTGAACTGTAGATGATCCCTGTTAGATTAACAAAATCAAACAAAAATGTTTTTGGAGGGAGTGATGCACAATACATTCTAACCATTCTTCAATTTCTCAGCTGTCTCAAAATCACCATTGGGAAGTGCTTGCATTCCATCAAAAAGATTTTTACATGAGAAATAGTACTCGGACATTATAATTGGAACGTCATTTAATTCTCAGTGGATTTCACTTAGAAATTCATCAAAAGTTCCAAAAAACGATCACATTTCTCAACCACCGGTGTTCACATTTTTTTAATTAACTAAAAGCGTGAAGAGTTCTAGGTTGTCTCCAGTTTATCAGTGAACATCCATAAGTGTCCATACTAGCTTTTATTTGATGTTTCTGTGGATCATTCAAGATCCCCAAACAGTTTGGGCTTCAGCTGTCTCTCTGACCTCTCTTAGTGCAGACTTACTTTACTTATGCCATCTGCTCTGCAGTGGCAGAAAAGTTTGGATATTGTCTTGACAGTACTTCTCATTCTCATCTGTCACTTTCATTTTCACCAATGTCTTCAGCCCAAAGTTTCCCTTGCTCAGTCCCATCCCGTCACTCCTAGTTTTGCTCCCTAGAACCATTCTAATCAGTTTCTCTCCTTTGATCACTGTCTCACTGATACACAGTAGTAGGAATCAAAAGGCCTTCCTTGTCCTGTCACAGGTTTCCTGTGTAACTATAGTCAAATCACTTCATCCCTGTGTCTCTGACATGGGGATTGCAATCATCTATAGCAGGGAGTGGGAACAAAAAGAAGTAAGGCACATTGTTTTGAACTTCTTGGGAGGAAGCCCAAAAAGAAAGCAGAATCTTATTGCTCACATAATTGTAGGTTGTTTACAGGTTCCTCCCTTAATACTGTCTCTGAGGTGTGTCTATTTTGTGCTGCTGTTATAAGCTTACCTTTAACTTTAGCCCTCCAGTAGTTACATGTTCTTGCTTTTCTCAGCTTTTCCTCCAGGTGGCTAGCTACATCTGAGGTGGGGAGGGGTGAATGAATGGCAAGACTTGCTGGTAATCATTGGTATTAGGTGGAAGAGCCATTTGTAGGAAATGCACTTGGTTGATGCAGAGATGGACAGATTTCATAGATTTCATAGACATTAGGGCTGGAAGGGACCTCAGAAGATCATCGAGTCCAGGCCCCTGCCCAAGGGGCAGGAAGTCAGCCGGGATCACAGGATCCCAGCAAGATAAACATCCAGTTGACTCTTAAAGGAATCCAGAGTAGGTGCTTGCCCCATCTCTGGTGGCAGTCTTTCCCAGGTCTTGGGGGCTCAGACAGTAAAGAAGTTCTTCCTTATGTCCAGCCTGAAATGGTCTTGGAGAAGTTTGTGTCTGTTTGACCTTGTCATCCCACGGGGTGCTTTGGTGAACAGGCATTCCCCCAGATCCTGATGTACACCCCTTATATACTTATAGGCAGCCACCAGGTCCCCCCTGAGTCTGTGCTTTTCCAGGCTGAAGAGTCCCATAGCTCTCAGCCGTTCATCATAAGGTCTATTCTCTCACCCTCTGATCATGCACATGGCTCTCCTTTGGACTCTCTCAAGCTTCTCCACATCCTTTTTAAATTGTGGAGCCCAGAATTGGATGTGGTACTCTAGCAGCATCCTCACCAAGGCCAAGTACAGCGGGAAGATAACATCCTGGGATTTGCTAGAGAAGCATCTCTGGATGCAAGCCAGATTTTTGCTCGCTTTGCCAGCTGCAACATCACATTGGTGGCTCATATTCATCTTGTGGTCAATCATGACCCCCAAGTCCCTTTTGGCCATGGTGCTAGCAAGCATAGCACTCTGCCAAGCCTATAAGCATGCAGCGGGTTTTTCTTCCCAAGGTGGAGTATGTTGCATTTTTTTGGACTTGAAGACCATCAGGTTTTCATCCACCAATTTTACAAGCCTGTCAAGGTCGGCCTGGATCACCATCCTGTACTCAGGTGTGGACGCTTTACCCCAAAGTTTGGTGTTATCAGCGAACTTGACCAGTCTGCTTCTGACACCAATCAGTGTCCACATCATTAATGAAGACTTTGAAAAGGATGGGCTCAAGGACAGAGCTGTGGGGGACCCCACTGGTCACAGCACACCACAGTGATTGACTTCTGTCAACTACCACTCTCTGGGTCTGACCTTGAAGCCAATTCTCCAGCCAGCAGACTGTGATGTAGCAGAGGCCGGAATTGGCCAGTTTTTCTATAAGACGATCATGGGATACCAGATCAAAAGCTTTTTTAAAGTCGAGATGTATGACATCAATCTTTTCTCCCTTATCCAGGTGATAGGTCACCTGGTTATAGAAGGAGATGAGATTGGTCAGGCAAGACCTACCCGCAACAAATCTGTGCTGGCTATCCCTCAGGATGTTGTCTTCAGCCAGTTTATCAAGGATGGTCTCTTTGATGATTTTCTCCAAGATCTTTCCAGGGATTGAGGTCAGGCTGATGGGCCTGTAGTTCCCCAGATCTACTTTCCTCCCTTTCTTGAAGATAGGCACCACATTGGCCTTCTTCCAGTCCTCGGGCACTTCACCTGAGTGCCACAGGTTCTTGAAGATCCATGCCAGTGGCCGAGCTATGATGCTTCCAGCTCCTTAAGTACCCTGGGGTGTCTGGGCCAGAAGACTTGAAGGTGTCCAACCTCTTATGGTGTTCCTTCATGTGGTCAACTTTGATGTGGGGTAATAATTCTCCCTCGTCCTGGCCATCCCATACTATATTGGGCCGGGCCGTCCCTTGGGGCTGGTGAAAAACTGATGCAAAATACCTGTTGAGCAGGTTGGCTTTTTCCTGGGCATTGGTTGTCAGTTGACCCGTGTAGTTTAGCAGGGGTCCAATGTTACCCTTATTTTTCCTCTGGCTCCCCGGATATCTAAAAAAGGACTTTTTATTGTCCTTGGTACATGTAGCCAGTTGGAATTCAGTCGCAGCCTTGGCTTTCTTGGTTTGCTCCCTACAGGTCCAGACCAGTGCAGAGTACTCCTCCTTTGGGGTGGATCCAATTTTGCATCCTTTATAGGCCTTTCTTTTTAGGCACAGGAGGTCAACTAGTTCCCTGCAGAGCTAAGGGAGCTGCTGTGCCCTTTTGCTGCCTTTCCTCTGAGACGGGATAGAAATTGCTTGTGCTTTCAGGATCACTCCCTTGAGGAGCAACCGCTCTTGCTGAACTCCCCTCCCCTTTAAGTCATGGTCGCTTAGGGCCTCGCCAACAACCCTCCTGAGCTTGTCAAAGTCAGCTTTCCTAAGTTGAGGACTTCTGCTGTGCTGACTGACTTGCCAGTTTTACGTCAGATGGTGAAGGTGATCAGCTAATGGTCGCTGTCTCCCATGGTCTGGTGGCTGTGATGCCGTGACCAGTGTGTACTGCATTGTTCTAACCAGTCTCACTCTTGCATCATGTTTCCCCATCTGTCCGATGTGCCTGGGTTTCTCATTTTATACTCCAGGTGTATCTCCACCAAAGTGCCAGTTGCAGATGCAGACTTATCTGGGCTAGCTTTAATCCATCACATAGTGTAGCTACATTAGCAAGAATTGTGCAAGTCTGGGTATGTACTAGAGTGGCTCAGGTGCCTTGAGCTCCTTGCTGCGGTGGCTTCACAGCTCTTATCACTTGAGCTGGGTGGATTACGACTAGCTCACACCTACTGCAGGCATAGCTCTTGACTACTGTGTAGACTTCCCTGTAGACTATAAACTCTTTGGAACAGAGACTGCTCCTTTGTTGCATATTTGTATAGCACTTAACACTGTAGCATCAAAAGATATGCCTTCAAAGCATTAGGCAGTGACATTCAGAAAAACGCAAGCTAGCTGTGAACAGTGTTTAGTACTAGACGCACCATAGCTGCATTAGGATGGTGCTCTGCCTGGACTGATGCAGATGTAGTTTACTCAGGTACCCTAGCTAGCTTGTGCAGAGCAAGCTTGTGTTTCTGTGCAAGGTCCTGCTAGGGTACTGCACTGATAGGCTACCCTGACTGTAACTGCAGCGCAGATAATAAATGGCAATGATTATGCTGAGACAGCCTTTGGCAATGTTGCTTAGAGGAGGGAGTAAGTTGATCACTGTCCATTTAACTTATCAACCACTCCAGCCAAATTCACCTCTTGCCTCACAATTCCTTAAATGACAAACCAGACCATCCATGCAACTCAAATGGAAATGGATGTTATTAAACTCAGACTAGCAAAGGGGACCTAGCAGAAAAAAAAGGAGGGAAAGAACACAAGGTTGAGTTCACTACCAAACCTTATCTCCTCTGTGATCTCCTCCCACCTGCCCCAGCATCACAGCAGATAGCAGATCTCCTAATTTTCACAAGTCTGTTTTCAATGTGAGTGATTGAGGATCTAACTTAATATAATCTTTGTAGGGGGTGCACTGCCATGCTTGGGAGGTGCACCCCCTACGCGTCACCCCTGTAGCCAGGTTCTTCTCCCTCCTTTCAGGTGGCCAAGACAATGCCTGGGCTGGGCCCAGAAAGGATAGAGAGGGAGGAAGCAGTGATGGCTGCAGTTTGTTAGCCCAGGCCTCAACATTTGTTCCTCAATATCTTTGAAGCCCTTATCCCTCATCAGGAACACACTTGCTTCAGGGCTCCTTTGCAATAATTTCCTTTTTTGTATGATGTTCCTCAGCCAGCTCCAGCTTTGTGACACATGTTTCTTTCTCCCCCAGATTTAACTGCCTCTCGCCTGGAAAAAGCCAAGGAGATTGGGGCAGATTTCACTCTTGTAGTGAAAAAAGAGACACCACAGGAGCTGGCCTCCAAGGTACAAGGTTTGCTTGGCTGTATGCCAGAGATAACTGTGGAGTGCACTGGGGCACAGGACTGCATTCAGGCCGGCATTTACGTGAGTAGTTCCTACCATGGGCATCCACCAGTGCTGGCGTTTGTTTCCCTCTTTTCTGGTTGATTAATCGGAGTGAATGCAAATAGGTTTGAACAGTGTGATAATAGTATTTCAGTGCCCAGACTCCTTTCCCAGCAGAACAAAGTCAGAGTACACCAACAGTAATTTCAGCCTACTTCTTCCAGGCAGCCATGTACAGTCTTGTGGGTGACCTTACCTTGTGGCAATGTCCAAATCAAGACTTGTCAGTATTCCTACGCAGTGTGAATGGTAGGACAAATGCAGGCCTCCATTGCTGTATGGGAATGAAACACCCTCTGACTTCAGCAAGACTTGTGTGCGCAGGAATACCAGCAGGATTTGGTTCATTGTGCACAGGCCAAAACTGTGAGATTTGCTCTTCTCCCTGGTGCAGGAATGCTGGGTTCTGTACCTGGGGCTAAAGCAGCCTTGTCTTTGCTGAGCTAGCAGTGGCTGGAAGTGCTTTGCTCCCCCACAGAGGAGAACTGGGCCTGCACGTTGCAAAACCAGCATTTGTGCCTGAGAGCCTAACTGGACACAGGTTAAAGGGGATTTCTTTTCAGAGAGCAGAAGCTCTACCCTTTCTGTAGAGCTTGTCCTTTTGAACCACCCCAAGCTGGAGCCCTCAAATCACACAGGCATTTTTGGAAAAACAGGCTTTGGGTTTTCTGGCCAGCTGGGATCTCTGGTGTACTGCACTAGCAGAAGCTGGCAGTGGTCTGCGCCAGAATATAGCATCAAAAGGGTTTGAGTGCTCTGTGTAATGTGTCCTGTCCCCACTGCTCCTTCCCCCTTTCTGGCAATGCTAATAGTTTGATGATGCAGGCAGTTCTTCATCCCTTGAAGTATCAGCCCTGGAGAAGATAGGCAAGGAGTCAGCAGCTTCCCCACAGGAGAGATGATTGTCAGCCCAAAGAAAATGTGTTGCTTCAGCTGCCACTTGGGATGGGCTTTCTCCCTTGTCTGTGCTTTTCTATCCTCCTGCCTTATTGAGGGTCCCATCAATGGCTCTTTACCCTCTGCATTCTCCTGCCTCTTAGCATGCCCCACATTAGTGACTGTCCTCTTTCCAGCTACCTCTCAGAGCTTGTCTTCACTGTAACTTTGAATTATAGTCAAGTATAGTCCCTAATTTAAGTCTCGTCCTCAAAAAAAGCCCATTAACATAAGTCTGGTCCACTCTACAGTATGGCTGGCTCACTCAAAAGCTGTTTGTCCTCCAGGCCTTTCTTACAGTTCCCCTCCATGTTTCCGAAAGGGACAGACAAGTTCTCCTACAATTCAGTGGTAAGAATCCATTGAGCATCTCAGATGTGTTCCCAGAATGCTTTGTGCCAGACACAGGCGAGCATAGTGTTGACATAACAGCCCATGGTTCATAGTCACTCTCACCTGAGCTCAGGTAACTAAAGAAGTAGTCTGTGCATGGTCTCCCTGCATTTACTCTGCAGTGAAATCCAGCTCTCAGACTTTTCCTTTCTTTCATCTGAAATCTGGTCTTTCTAAGTAACTATCTGCATTGCTAGATGCCAGAAATTTGGACTCTAGGCATTTAAGAGACCATATTATATCAAGAATCAATAGGACTTATGCGCAGAAGGACCCAAGTCACTACTGAAAATGGGACTTAGGCACCTGCTTCTCTTAGCGGGGTTTTGTGACAGGGCACTGTTCATGTGTGCCACTTTAAGGGCCCTGCCAAGCAGCCAGCAGGTGCTTGATTGTAGCAGCCATTTTAGAACCCTGACTACTTATATAAACAGAACAGTCCACTGCTGGCAGGCAGGCAGGCACATTGCCTGGCTACAAGGCTGCTTAGAACCCTGGAGGGAACAGCAGGAGCTGTAGGGGATGGCTTGGAGATTCCTGGTCCTGGGCATGACCTAAAACTCCACCCTGCCACGTGTGGGTGGCCTGGTGGTGCTCTCAGTGGCGTGGGAGCCCCCAGGAAATTCCAGGCCAGTTACCACCTGAAAGTTGGGTCAGGGTGCCTTAATAACCCCAGCTTCCACAACCGGGTGGGTTACCCCCTAGTAGGGTCCAGAAGGCGGACCCAGGAGAGGGAGTTGGGGCTATAGACCTGGAAGTCTGACTTGAAATCCCTAGACTGGTCAATGCTGGGGCCAGGACCAGAAGGGTCAAAGGGCCAGGGGCCCACTGCGAGGGACACCCAGAACTGAGGTCCTGGGTTTCTGACTGTTCCGGAGGTGAGGCCAGGGCCTGTGTAGCCAGAGGTCCTGGGGGGGCCACACCCGTAAGGGGAAACAGCTCAGGGAGCTTAGCCCAGAATTAACGTGGAGCAGGCCATCTGAGTGGGGGGATCCAGTTGTGGTCTGGACTGGCGGATTCTGGGGCCCAGAGTGGGGCTGGTGATGTTAACAACTCTGGATGCCATCTGTGAGGCTTTGGCTGCAGTGTAGGGGAGGAACAGAGCCACAGCTAGCACCCCCTGGCATTGGGGTAAGAAATGGGCAGCCTCCCACTTAATTAACATCCTAATTAAATAACAAGGTATGGCAGGCGAGAAGGCGGGCGGTTGGCCCAGAAACAGGTGGGTGGGCCGTTGATAGACTGGTCCTGAGGAGGCCCCCTGTTACAGGTTTGAAAATGGGTCACTTGGTAGCTGAAGAGTTTCTGAGATTGTGATTGTCTTGTTCTGTGATTGTCATATTTTCTTCTGATTGCAACACCTCTCGCTCTTGGCTGTGCTTCCTGTGGGCAAGCTGAGGGACTGCGACATTGACGAATGCACAATCACATGGGTGGCAAACTGGCTCCAGAGGCAAACCTGGAGGGTGGTGGTGGACGGGTCGATGTTGACCTGGAAGGGTGTAGGCAGCGGAGTCCCCCAGGGCTCGGTCCTTGGGCCGGCACTGTTCAACATCTTCATTAGTGACCTGGACGAGGGTATGGAGAGCACCCAGTTCAAGTTCGCTGATGACACCAAGCTGTGGGGTAAAGTGAATACACCGACAGGCAGGGACCGCATCCAGGCAGACCTGGATAGGTTAGAGAAGTGGGCGGATCTGAACAGGATGCAGTTCAATAAGGACAAGTGCAGGGTG
>NW_017728911.1:424730-439822 GCF_001723895.1 Crocodylus porosus | reverse complement strand
CCCCAGTGCTCCTTCCTGCCAATGGCAGGGGGTCGGACTAGATGATCTGTCCAGGTCCCTTCCAACTCATGGATTCTCTGATTCTATGATTCCTCTTTGCCCTGAGTTTCTTATGGCTGTAGGGATTTAATACTTTTTATAGACTGCCAATAGGGCTTTGCAGTAACAACTGACACTGCCTTAAGAGCAGCAAGAAGGCATTTGTATTTATTTTATTTCTTTTATTCCTTCTCAGGCCACTCGTTCTGGAGGGACCCTTGTCCTGGTAGGGTTGGGGCAGGAAATGGTCACTGTCCCTATTGTGAATGCTGCTGTGCGAGAGGTGGATATCAGGGGAATATTTCGCTACTGCAACACGTGAGTACTGTGCAGGACTCCCAGCGAAACTGCTCCCTAGTGCAGTCTTCCATAGGAGACCAAGAATTCACTTGTCCAAGTGAAGATGGAATTGGAAGAATCCCCTTCACTGTTTGCATCTCTGACCATTAAGTTACAGGGCAGCGAAAAGCATCACCCTAGCAGAGCAACTCCCTGCCATAGTGAGGCAGTCTGTTACAGCCTGACCAGTGGTGTGAAGAAGTTTTAGACTCCCTGCCGTAACAAACAGTATAGATAGATAGGATCATAGGAATGTAGGTGTAGAAGGTACTTCATGAGGTCATCTAGTCCAGCCTCCTACTTAAGGCAGGATCATTTCTGACTAAACCATTTCAGTCAACACTTATACGACAATGTAACACATGTCAGGATTGAATGATATAAACTGTTAAAATGTAATTGTTACATGGGCATATTCCTATATTGGTTTCCTTCCCGATTAAAGTTACAGTGATTTATCTCACTTACTGTATGTTCCTGTAGTATGAAACTCCCCCTCCCCCTTTTAAAGCATTTAAAAGTTATGCTCATCCACAGCTTCAGATATCTATAAATCTTTGATCACAGAATTCACCAGCTCTATTCATATCCTGCTACATTGCACTTAGTAACCTCTTGAGTCAGAGAGAGAGATGGTAATTATCACACTGGTTAAATCCAGGGATGGCGATAAGATTCTAATGCTTTGTGTTCTGTAACACACCGCATCCTGACTGCCACCCTGGTGATTTTGCCCTTACTCAGAGCTGCAGTTTCATAATTCAGCTTTCCTTTTTGAGTTTGTCAAGAGAATTGTGTCATTCGTGGTTATTTCAGTCTGAACAAATACCTGAATAAACGGTTAGTCTTTATCTGTGCTAGAGCTAAAATTGTGTATGAACCAGTTTGGAGCGCTGTCTTGTTTTATGAAATCATGTTGATGGACCTGCTAATGTGATTTTCCTCGCACATGCATAAATACGGTTCAGTCACACAGGTGGGATGGACTGACCTGTACTGTCATCTATCTCTTGGCCTTACTGATTTGACAGGCCTGGCTTTAGCTTCTGTGTTGAGCTTTCGAGCCAAGTCCAAGTCCCATTTCATTTTTGCATGTATTAGTGGCTCACATAGCTCTGTAAGTGCAAATTTTGGCACTTAACCAGCTTCTAGAGCCAGCTGTGGTGTAATATAGGTGCCCAAGTATACGTGGACTGAGGATTAAGGCACTTACCCAAGGAGCATAAGACCCAGGTTCTAGAAGGGCTTGAACTTGTATCTCCCACTTCCATCAGGCATGGCACAGAACACTTGCCAATCCTCTCAAAGCTGATCCACTGAGCATCCGAGGGGTGAAGATAGTGATTCTCTGACAGTACATATGTGAAAGACATACAGGACTGGGCCTTAAAAAATTGCTTATGGCCTGTTTATCACAAGTAACTTTCTTGATACTAAGTTTCCATGAGAGGAATTGCTTGTAGTTGGTACACAGGACAATGGGTGGGGAGATGGGCAGGGATCCAATTTCATCAAGGTTTGACCCATGCTGTGAAGAGGTTTGAGAGTCCCTGCTTTCAGACAGGGTATGTACCAACTTTGCCAAGCCCTCCCTTCCTCTCATTAACTCTTTCTGTATAGTTTAGGGATGTTTGATTTCTCTGCAGGTACGAAGATTTTCTGGCTGCTATACATGGTCCCTCCCTCTAAGGGCTAACCTCATTTTTTTTCCATTCTGCATTCTCTTCCAGGTGGCCCATGGCAATTTCTTTGCTTGCATCCAAGAGAGTGAATGTTAAACCCTTGGTTACACATCGCTTCCCTTTGGAACAGGCTCTAGAGGCCTTTGAGACCACCAAGAAGGGTGTGGGAGTGAAAGTCATGCTGAAGTGTGACCCCAACGATCAGAATCCTTGAAATAAAGTATAGTATTCCTCCCCCATTATATCACCTGGAATGTTATGCTTGGAGGAACAAGGATGTAGTCACACTGTGTTATGAGATAACTGTATAACAAGGGTGGAGCACACTGTAGGAGATAAGGTTACAGGTAGGGAAACTGACAGGTTTATATGCACATAAATATGATCCACTTATATACTAAACAGATTTGAAGCATAATCTTCTCCCAGATCCACATGGGAAATCTCAGCCCATTCCACCAACTAACACAGGTCTCTTATGGATCCAAGATGCACCTTGCACCTTGCTCCCTAGGAAGACATTGATTCTGAAAGCAGGAAACTTATCTGACACCTGAGAGCCATTTCTCAGACTGGTACTAAACTTTCACAATAAAAGATGCTGGAAATGCTCCCTGATTACAGACTATTTCTTAGAACACTTGGTTGTTGGTTCTTATGGACTTTGTAATTTAAGGACTGTGTCCACATTTTGACCTGCAATCCTTCCTGCTCTGTGGGTCAGTCCTCATGGTACACTCTTGGTGGTGTCCAGAGGCACTGAGACCTTAACATGTTTAAGTCCACGTCAAAAGCCCAGGTGAATGGTTGTCAGGGTGGGATGGCCCAAGATCTGGCGTAGTGACAAATTTTAGCTGCCTTCTTATGCCAGCAACTGGATACTAAAAGGAAGTGGTGGGGTTCCCCGATATACCTGGTACACAGCCACGAGGGTAATGGTGGCCACATGTACTATTATGATGAGACTTTTGAACAAACAAGGGAGATTGGTGCAGTGGAACTTACTCACCACCTGCAATGGTAATTGGTACAAAAGGGACCCTGAGCAATTTTACTGAGGACCCCCTTAGGCACTGACCCACCTTTTGCTTGCTGTAACTTTGACCCTTCCTTGCCTCTCCTACTTCCCACCATTAGGTGCCATCACCTGCTCTTCTAGGTCTCACTTTCCTCAGGCAGGGACTGGGTTCTTACTCTGGGGTCCACAGTGCCCCATACAGTTGTGGCCTATCGAACAAAAATAAGGTAGGTTATTGCTGCCCAGCCCAGATCTTACTCCACTTATTAAGTGGCTAGGTGGACTTGGGCATGATTCTGATAGCAAGTCATAAAACAATAACCCGATCACTGTCCAAGGGCCAGGGGAGAAAGCTTAGCAATGGGCTCATTTCAAACCCATCCTGCCTCTGCTGGGGGTCTGGGAAGAGCTATGGAAATACCTCTGCCCTGTGTGTGAGGTATTTTACTGGAGGGCATTTCAGTCTATACTTAACATGGTTCAGTCTCAGAGACTCTGGATTCTTATCCTGCTACCTGGACTAGCTTTTATAACCCGTATGTCTCCCAAAGGGTTAACTGCTTTGTTTATCTCTTTTGATCTTTGACCAATCTTCCCCCTCTCAACATTTCCTTCCCCCTTTCCCTATACTTTGTATTTAAAAGACTGTATTCTTATTATTACCCCTTGCTCTCTGCAAATCCATTCAGAGCATCTAAAAGTAGTTTGTCATCTGTGAAAGCTTATGCCTCTCCAAATGAGTTAGTCTATAAGGTGCAACCCTGCCCTGCCTTCTGCCTAACTTCAGACTAAAGAACCTAACTACATCTCTCAACTAAGTCATTCATGTATTGCCTGTTGGCTGAAAACAACCATTTCATTTTCCTTGGATAAGGGTCAGTGTAGGTGGCACCATTCTCTCCTCAGTGTTTCCAGCCCTGGTCCTGATGGACACACTAGGGCATACAGCCATTGCCACACATGCCTGCATTACCCACTGCCTCCAGGGCCTATGCCTCTTCTCTCAGAGGCCACATGGGCCACTCCAGCCTACTCAGGCTAGATGTGGAAAGTGCTGAAGAGCAACAACTGCGAAGGGAAGAATGGGTGTTCCTGCTGCAGACTAAACCCCCTCTTGTGCTGGGGCAAGAAAGCCCTCCCTAGGCACATGAATAAACCCCAAGCTTATTGCTCCAGAGATTTTTTTTGCTCCCAGTCATGCTGTTTGAATGTGAGCCTGGAAGCAATTAACTCCAGAGAAGTCAACTCTAGAGTTTATTCATGCACACCATGTGGAGCCCAGTCAGAGCAACCCCAGCTAGCAGGGGCTCCTAAAGGTCAGCCCACCAGCCTGGGGCTGCTCCAACCAGGCTCAGTGTGCTGGGGGGGGACTGGCTAGGGTGTGAGGGTGCTTCAGCATGGGGCTAGCCGGCAGGCCCTGCACTGAAACACCTTGGTGCGCCAGCCAGTTGCATCAGCGTCAAACACAGGCGCTGCTGCTCACAAAAAAGCACCACAGCAGAGTAATACTTGTACTTACAGGTACTACCCTGCTGTGGAGTTAATGAGTTTCCTGTGCCCTAATAGGGGCACACATGTAGACACTGAGGCATTCACTGCCGAGCTAATTAGTCAGCGCTGCACTAAACATTTTGTATGGACGTGCCCCCTGTCTGCCTCACTGGATGATTTTACCGACTTCAGGATCTCATCAAGCAGACACTGGACATAACCACTAAACACATCCCAGCAAAGGTTCTGCAAGCTCTTGGTGCACTGTCCTGCCCTGCAGGATTATTGTACTAATAAATAGAACAAAATGCAAGGACAGGTACTTAGGAACCAACAACAAGAACTGCTGGTATAAGGTGGGAACTCTTCAGTTTGAAATGACCAACAGAGAGAAAGACCTGGGTGCGTTCTCATACTATCACACTAGACCTCTGAGACACACACTCCCTCCCCCACCAAGTGATGCCCCTATGACAAAAGCAAATACAATCCTGGGATTCACTGGAAAAGGCAGAGCTGGAGAAGTCCTAGTGCTCGTGTACAGGTCACAATTGAAATTCTACCTGGATCACTGAGAACAATTCTGGCCACCTATGTCCGAGAAAGATGAACTCACACTGGAACAGTACAGAGAAAACCTTTACGACAATAACGGCCATAGAAATCCTGTCATACAAGAAGAGACTTAAAGAACATTGGTTTTTTTTCCCTAGCAAAAAAGTGTGAGAGGAGATATTCTCTAGATACAGGTACGCCAGGAGGCAAACACCAGAGGGGGAGAGAAGAGCCATTCAGACTAAAAGATAGTGCAAGACAAATACTTATAAACTGGCCATGGGTATATTTAGGTTGGAAACTAGACAGTTTCTAGCCACCAACATTGTGGTTCCAGAATATCCTTGCCATAGGAATAGTGAGGGCAAAAACCCTAAGTACTTTTAGGATGGACCTTGACACATTGATGAAGGGGCTTGTATGGACACAGCGATCTACAAGGTCCCTTCCAGTCCTATTTCTCTGATCCCAAATTGTTATTCCCTCCAACACTTCAAAAGGGTTTGGCATCATGGGACCTCTATCAACATTGTGTCCACTACAGCCTACATGGGTGCCCCTTAATCACATCTACATTTGATGACTGGAAAAAACCTACATTGAAAGAACACAAAGGTTGTCAACTCAGGCACTTTAAGATTACATAGCAGTGCCAGAACAAGAGCTGCCAAGGGGCCCTTAATTCAATTTCTGCATCCTGACCTAGTCCTGTAAACCTGTTGTCACACTACAAATTACTACGTTTCAAAGTTCAGCCTCCAGACAATTTGACAGCCATTTATTTATAAGAAACTGAAATGGGGAAGCCTTTCTTTTCTCCACTGCTGTATGCAATTGCTGGGAGGCTGGGGACTGCTACCTGATATGGGGACGACCAAAAAAATTCCTCTTGGGCAGAGGTTGGCAAACTTTTGCCACCACATACCACAGTTTGCAACCCAGCCTGTGCCACAAGGCACAAATCTCCACCCTCCAGAGTGCCCAGGCCAGCTGTGCTCACCCTTACTACCCGATGGCAAAGAAGAGGGACAAATTCTATGGCAAGAATAAGCACAGGCATGGGAAAGCAGCAGGGGGGATGCTGTGAAGAGTATGGGTAGCACATCACAGCTGCAGGCCATGAATCCCCTCTGCCACCCCAGATTGGACCTTTGTGATCTATAGGTTGCTGACCCCTGCTCTAGGGCAGTGGGCTCCACTCCAAGGTTTGCTGGTAACACATTGCTTGCAAGATTGCCACAATGCACGTGGCCACAGGAATTAAAGAATGGAAACTGAAGTTGTCAAGACAATGCTGCCCTCAGTGTATTACCTGCTCAGTATTCTGGGCCATGGGTGAGCAAAGTCTGGGGATCGATGACAAGGGGATCTCTTCTTCCTTGGAATGATGGGTAAGCTGCCTCATATACTTGTGGGGGGATCTGGCAAGGGTCTCCTGTCTCCAGAGGTGAGATGTAACCAAATGCATTCTCCAAACTTTCTTTGCTATGCTGGTCGTTAACCCTGCAAAGAGAACCACGAAGGGGCAGAGAGGTAGATTTGCCTTGGAGTGTGATAGCTTAGTGGCAGGTTGGGCCAAAGAGGGCAGTAGCAGGGTAGAAAGGGGAGGCTGAGGGCAGGCTGGGCTATACATCAGCCTGTGGGGAGGCTGCTGTCACTACAAACAGCCAGCAAGCCCTGAGGCAGGTCATAGCACACGCCTTGGTCAATGAGAGATGGATCTGCAAAAGCTGCTGTGAGCAGGACCAAGGGAAATCTCCAGCCACAAGTGCTGCAAAGGTGAAGAAACAGCAGCAGATAAAAGGCAAGGGGGCAGCTCCCCATCACAGGGGAAAGGCAAACAGCCTGACTTTGGATTCACTGAGCCAACAACCTCCCACAGACCCCAAGTAGAGGAACCCTGTGGCTAGGCTGGAAGCTGTAGAAACTCATTGTCAAGCAGGTCTGGAAGTGAAAGGGAAGCTCCCCTGAAGCCAGGAGAAGAGAAATCCATCAGCTTCCCAGAGTTGCTGTGGTCTCTGCATATTCACATCCCACTAATGCTGCATCTCTGATCCTGCAGACAAACTCTGCCAATGCTGAAATAGCTAAGCTAGACCCTGCCGCCCCCTTCAGGCTCTCCTCACTTCACCATCACAATCAAGGCTCAGGAGTTCTTTGCCAGGGGGAGATTACAGTGTTACAAGGTGAGGAAAAATGTTGTGCAGATGGGTCCTGGCAGCAAGGCAGCCCATTACTCCCAGGGAGAAGCCAGAGATCAATTAATCTGGACAGGATTTTTTGGAGGAACAATTTTTCACCAGAAAAAAGCCAGTTCATTTCAACTAAAGTGGTTTCTGAATCAGGGCTGGTTTTTGATAAACTCACAAGCGGAGATGCATAGTTAGCCATGTTAGTCTGAAATCAAATAAAAGGCAGGGCAGATTTGCACCTTCTGGACCAACTAAAGTTGATATATAGTACAAGCTTTTGTGAGCTGAAGCTTACTGCATTGGATGCATCTGATAAAGTGAGCTTTTAGCTCACGGAAGCTTGTGCTGTATATATCAACTTTGGTTAGTCTATAAGGTGCAGACCTACCCTATTGTCTTTATGAAAACCCCCTTCCCCACCAGACTGGGAACATCCTCTATACAAAAAAAGTTCTATTTTCACTTTTCAACTCAGAAAATGAGAGGCGTTTTGAACCTTTTTGTGTAGAAATGTTGGTCAAAAACTTTAGACTAAAAAAAGGCAACATGACGCGACAAGACATTTCACTTGATCTAACTTTAATTTGTATCTTATATTACATAAACATTTATATAAACATTTAGTTTCTCATTCACAAAAAGGCAGGACAGTGACTGTGCCCTCATCCCCCTGCTTTGCCTGTGGTTCGGGTGTTCTTATTGTTTTTGGGCAATGGACCTAGTAGTTGTGTGACAAGATTGATTGTGTGGCCTTAAGAACAGGTTAGATAAGTACTTGCATGGGATGGTTTGGATAGGGATAATCCTGCCTTGGGTAGGGAGCTGGACCAGACAGCCTCCTGGGGACCTTTCTGGTCCTACGTTTCTATGCTACAATTTTAGGAGATATCAACTTTTCAACCAGATTTGGGACAGGGAAATAAATGTGGTGACTTTTCAGAAATCGTTGCAAGATAGGAAGAATGTTGCAAATATACTTCCTAAATTTCACTCCTAGCCACAGTTCCCAAGGTGGTAGATCCCAATAAATGCCAGCAAGAATAATGTATGTCTCTTGATCCCTTCACATGGGGTCAAGTGTGCCATCATGCCATCTACTGGTCTTGGCTATTGCTGGGTAACTTCAGGTGTCAGGAAGGACAATCAAACTCTACAGCAGATTTGGCTGGGCATCCCAGCTGGGCTTTCTTGGCCTGCTGCTTGGGGAATGGAGCAGATAGGGTAATAGTAGAACAATATGCAGGCTACCTGGAAGCTGAAGGGAAGCATTTGCCTGTTACAGATTGTCTTGCTGGGCTTTTTTTTGGATTTGCCAACCTACCTGATGCAAGATGGAGACCATTTTTCACTGGGGCACCAGGAAGAGGTGATGTATCTTTGTCTTCCCCACCACGCATGCACATCACTCTTCCAGTAACTCCCCTCTGTGTCTTCCCAGATGACTGTTGCTTTCCCTTGCACCTGCTTCTCCCTCCAGAAGGCCAGTCTCCTTGACTTCTCCTTCTGGTACATCTCCCTGGCATGTGGTCTCCCTTCCCCAGCTAGCAATTGAGAGCCATGGGGCTACAGTCAGAGCTGCTCCAATTGCACTGGGAGCTACAGCTGAGTTTGAGCCCACAGAAGCAGAAAGACTCCCTCAGGAATAGCCCCCTGCTGTGTCTAATTAAAGTGTATTCCCAGCCCTGAAAGCCCCCAAAGTCCATCTACTGTCTTAGTTACAGAAAGCAGGCTATGAAGTGCTGGGACACTGTCCATATTGAATGAGGGCCTTGTCCACATAGGGATGAGGTGCATTGCCCCATCCCCGTGCTGAGCTTACAGAGGGCTTAATGTCTCCTTCACAGAAAGTGATCCCACATGCTCCTGGGAAATGCTGGACTTGGCTGGAGGAGATGGGTAACATCCAGACCACTCATGCAGCTTCCTACATACTTCTAGAGACTCCACAAAGTAGTATGTGTGAGCTCAAAGGTTGTGGATGGCAACTGAATACCTGCCTTAGCCTCACTGATGCTTCCAAGAAACCAGGTGGATTAATCATCTGTTATTAACAATAGCGGTATGTTAGGACTAGGTGGATAAGGAAACTACAGCCAGGCCTTGTTATCAGAAAAGGTTTGAGAAAGGCTGGTTATCAAGCTACTGATTTTCTTATTGATACAAACAAACAAGGGATTTGAGTCTGCTTCCTCTTGCACCTGTGCCACTCAGTTTAATAAATGAAGGAAGCTTGGCATTCAATGTAACACAAGTTTATCTAAGTAGAGCAAGAACACCTTAGAGGTGTGAACCTCCTACTTTGTAGTAGCTTCTTTGGTATCAAAAGATCATGGGAATTTAATGCATGACCAATAATTTATTCCATTAATTTCACCTCCATTTTTACCCAGGTTTTCTCTGCAATCAGATTCTCTGCTTAATTTTATGCTTCCCTTATTCCTTTCTTCATCATTACCACCAAATAATTATTTTCTGCAGCCGGCTTGGAATCAATTTGTAGAAAGCATTTGATATTCAAAATAGGTGATGTGATATGTCTTTGCTTTTTGGTTGTCCATGACAAACTAACTAGGCCAGGATATAAAACTGTCTTTCCAAATGTTGTGCTATAACTGCTCACGATTCAACTAATATCTCCAGAAATGTTATCTTGTATTTCAGGTATTATTCTAATACTTTAAATAAAACTTTCACTTCTTATGGCTTTGTTCATCATAAACTGAGTGTAAAAAAGGATTCCAGGGTTTATGCTGTTGTTCATGTGTGAATATAATCCAGCATTTGATTTTTATGCTGCTCCTAATATTATAAATATATGACTGCAAAGGCATGAAGTTAACATATCCATTTGCTTATTTGTGCAATGATTTGTTCAATCATGATTTTGTAGTAAAATCTAAATGGAGACAGATGGACCAGAATAGTATTTCAGAAGGTCTGACGCTATTGATGAGATCAGCTGAAACTATTCTGGAAAATTGACTTTAAGGGGAGGAAACCCCATGATAGTGAAGAGCTAGATTTTGAAGATACCAGAACTTTTCATTTAGAAAATGTTCCAGAATATCATTTTTCATTTAAAAGTTGCCCTAAATTTCAGGGGAGGGATTGTGGGGAGTGAAAGGTTTGTTTGTGTGTTTGTTTGTATAAGAGGATTTAAAAAAAAAAAACCCTAAAAGTAAAATGAGGCCTATTCCTTCATTTCCAAACAAACCTTTCTGGATTGACCCAAACTGAATTTTTTATGTTGACTGTATTTCAATGAGATTTTTTTTTTAAACCCCAATCTTTTTCAGTTCAAGCCAAACTATTTTTCCCTTTTGTATTTCAGCTACCAAATTGGAAAATCTATTATTTGCCCAAAGATTCACCTGTGCTTTTAAAAACTAAATAGTTCTTCTAAAATAGCCATGTTAGTCTAAAATCAGTACCTCTATACTTAGCCATGTTAGTCTAAAGTCAGGCAAAAGACAGATACACCTTATAGAACTAAATCAGAAAGGCATTGCATAAGCATTCATAAGCAGAGGGCTTATTTCAGCACCTTATGAAACAAGCCATCTGATAATGAAACTGTATGCTGGACATCTCTGATTTACTTAGTTTATAGTCTATAGCCTACCCTGCCTTCTGCCTGCATTTTAAAGCCATTTTTGTTTAAATTAATTTTGACTTCAGAAAGAAATGAGGGTTTTGGTTTGCAGTACCTTTCTATATCTGTCAATGTAAATGGCGGTTGGGAAAGGGTTTGCTTTGTATAATAGGCAGGGAAGCAGGAGTCTGCATGGAGTTTCAGGGTGTCAGCTTGTTATCTTGCCAGTGGTTCTCCTCTTATTGTAAACTGCTGCTATTGTAAAGTGGGATTATACAATTAAATAATAATAAAAGGGGCATCACTGCCTGGAGGGAAACATAGTATTTACTAAGTGTGCACCATTCATTGGCCAGCAAATGCAAAGATTATACATGTGTGAACCTAACAGGACTCTTTCCTCCCTTCTCAGGGTAACATTAGACTGAGCAAATTAGCAAGGACAGTCCTGCAGGGATCTTAGATATGCCATCTTACAGTTCACCCCTAGGCAGGGATGATAAAACACTCAGGCTCCCAAGACCCATGGATTACCCTTTTCACTTTTGAAATGGCCTCCAGTGCAGATGGGGAAGGAGTATGACCCAGAAAGAGAAGGTACATTTGCTCTAATTGAATGAGTCCTTTGCAATGAGGCTAAAGACCTTGCTTTGATGTTAGCCCTCAGCTGGAAGAGCTGCTTGCCTTGGGAAGGTTTGCTTCCAGGGTTGATCCTGGGGACTTTCAGCACATCCAAATCATGGAGAAGCATGGCTGGAAGGGACCACTACAGGCTGTCTAGTCCTCTGCCTTCAAGCCTGTGGAGCAACTGGAGCTGGTGCATTCGTCTTCTTTGGAAAGCTGTTTCTCAAATAGGGCAGTTGTACTACCTCAATTCTCCTGCCAGGGCAGCACCTGCTTTCACTCTCTCCCTGGTGCTACAGACACAGATCTCTAGCTCTCCCCCAACCTACTCCAGGGGTTGTCTTTTCCAGCCACACCTCATGCCTACTGATTTACTCCTGCTCCAATTAAGCTGGCAAGAAGACACAGCAGCACAGGCTCCTGGGCTGTGGTACGGACAAAGGGTCCTAATTCCAGTGAGGGCGGCCATTGTAGAGGACAGTCTGGTTGTCCTCTCACCTCTACTGATACAAAACCAGGCACCTGTATGTCCTCTATGTTTCTTTTGAATGTGCAATGATCCTGTTGGTCTTGACAAGAAAAATAGAGGACATAAAGGAGTCTGGTTTTGTATCAATAGAGGACAGAGTAGCAGAAAACTGGAATGTCCTCTATGATGGCCACCCTACGTGTGCCTCACAAGGTATCTGTTTCCTGCCAGTCATCCTATTTACAAACAGGATCTTTGCCCTAGTACTGGAGCCCAATGGCCAACCCAGCAACAGCTTCCTTGTCCACATTCCTCACCTGTCAAATCAGCCACAAGGGGCAAAAGGGCTTTATAAAAATGGGGCTGGGAAGGGAGGTTCAAGTTCCCCAGAATTGTGTAATGTAGGGTAAAGATGAAAGCTTCTTTTGGCAGAAGTCTCGCCCAGCCAGCTTTTACTTCCTCTTGGGTTTATAAGCTAACAACTGTGTTTGAATTGATACGTTCTCTGTCATCACACAGCACTGTGGCAAGTGGCTATCCATTGACACTTCTAGCAGCTGAGTAGATTGCTTTGTCTTTCAGATACAAGCTAGACTATGTGAAAGGATGTGTGTTGGCATCTTTGTGTGAGTCTGTGTACGCACTAGACCCAGGCCTTTCTCTGACTGACACCAAGCAGGGGAGTGGACCCACCATTTATAAAACTAGTGCAAAACTCCTTTAGCCCATAGCCGGAAGCAGGCAGTGAGGCTGTCGAGCAAAAAAAAAAAAAAAAAAAAATCACCAATAATTCCTGTGTGAAGCAATTCTGGTCAAAAGGTAAGAACCAAGGGCAGGGACTGTGCTATAGAATTTACAATATAATACTCCTATCTTTCTGTGCCTCACCATGGAAATGCCTTTCTTAGGAGTAGAGGTTACCTCACTCCTGTTCCACCCCTTCATGACTTCTGGGGCAGCTGCACCATAGCTAAATTGCGTATCTCTGGGATCCCCAGAGCCTCAGCAAGCTAAGGCTTCCTAGTATGGCTACATAAGCCCAGATGTGCCCCAGTGTCTCCCTGGTGGGCTCTGTCTACAGGAGGGGACCTCTGGAATGAAAGAGCTGCAAAGTTACTCAGGTCCTGCTTGCCTGAGTGAGAATGCAAAGCAGGGACCTCTAGGGCTTTGCAGAGTTTATCTTTATTACACGAATCACCTGTATGAGCCAACCAGGTGATCTCATCAGAAAGCCAACAGCAAGTTCATCAAACAAGATCTGCTGTCCATAAAACCACGTTGATTGGGTCCCTTATAAAGTCAGTCCAGTATTGCCATTCCTATGACTTTGCCCAATGTCAAGCTGACCCATTTGTAATTTTGTGCATCCTCCTTTTTATCTGCTGACACTATAGTGCTTCCAGTTCTCTGGATTTTCCAAGGTTCATTGAGGATCAAGCACCAAAGGCTCGGAAAGCTCCTGGATGTTATTTCTGGAGCATGGAAAGCCAGGTCTAATGCTTCGGCCTGGGAAGTGAAGAGGAAGGGTAGGAACAGAAGTCCAGAGACAAGAATCAGGGCAAGATCACAGCCAGTGGTGGGGCACAGATACAGGAGCACAGGTACTTGTGTCACCTGTTGGGACTTTGCCTGTGTAGATGTAGCTGTCTGCAGGACACTGTATCTGTGCAGGCTTTGCAGTCAGTTCAGGTTAAAAGCTTGAAAGGTGGAGTTAAAAGCTGATGTAGTTGCTATCTATGAGGAGTCCCCAAATGCATCCTCATAGGACCCTTTTGCAGTGAGGCTGCCACTGTCCATGGGGCTCACTGTCCTTCCTACTCACAGGGATCAGAAAACAACACACTCTCACAAATTGCCAAAAGGACTGAAAATGCCTGGAAGGGGCCCTGAGTGCCCACTGCCCAGATCCCAGGCAGCCCTGGCGTGTTGGACAAGCCAGGCTGAAGGGCCCACCATGTGGGCTGGGGGTGGGTGGCAGGGACTGCAGACTGGCTGAGGTCCCCTGATCTAGGCCAACCCATCCAGGCTCTCCAATAGCACCCAACCCCAGGGCCTCTGAGCCTGTTCCCAGTGGGGTGGCAAGTATGCAGCTTACCAGATCACAACCTGCACACCCCCACAGGGAAGTGTTTGACGCATCAAGACAAGCAGAGAGGCTGCAGCAGGTTCCCAGTGCCTGTGCTGGGGAACCAGGAGGCCCTGGATCCCAAGAAATTCAACTCCCTCATTCTGCTGGATGTATGAGGGAGTTTCTGGAGTGAGCACTCTTGCAAGTCACATGAACTCTCTAAATCAAGGAGAATGGGTCTCCTGACTATACTCCCTGCCAGCACTTGCTTTTCTTATCTCTCTCCACCACAGACATCCTAGGATGTTTGATGAACTCCCTGGATGTTCTCCTTGCTTCCTGGGAAACTTCAGTTCTAGAGCTAACCCTTGGAGAAGTTGGTGATGGGTGTGTGCTCTACCTGAGTTATTCACTGAAGGTGGTGGGACCAGGAGATTCAAAGCAATCTATTCTAATAAGAACATGCCTGTGAAATCAGGCAGCTCTGTGGGAAACTCATCCCCTTCCCATGACTCAGAGCCCTTATAATCTCTGGGTTTGGGGTAATGGTGCTAATAATTTGAAGTGCTGATGCTCTGTAGCCTCATCATTGGGGTTTTCACTTTAGTCACTCACCCTCCCGGCTAGATTCAACTTCTGCAAGGGAGCACAGCTGGACTGAGTCTAGGCTGTAATTATAGGCCTGCTGCACTGGAGACAAGCCCATGCTCATTCATGCTACTAGGGTGAAAGAACAGTATCAGCTCTGTGACTAGTGCCACATGGTCAAGTCCTTGTTTTGGGGCTTGGCCAGTCCTGGGGCCAGAGGCAGCAGCCAGATTCAGTGACCAGATGGCTGGGAGAAATGCCTTGTGCTAGGTCCTGGCTCAACTACGTTCAGAGAGGTCACATTAGCTGGAGAAGCTATAGTCTCTTGCTGCAGGAGCAAGGAGACCCCTGACAGGTCTAATGGTCTCTACTCCCTGGTCTTAGTACTGATGCCACCTAGGAGAACTTTAAGAGCCATATCTCACGCCCTGCTTC